>NC_041391.1:362755066-362763416 GCF_002162155.2 Triticum dicoccoides | reverse complement strand
GACTAACCCAAAAGTCGATTCAGTCGACTGGAGTGTGGCTTAATCGGAGCAGAGCAGCAGCACGAGCAAGGGGGAGAGCAGCAGCAGTAGCTGGGCGAGCGAGCGATCGAGCGAGAGCCGGAGCAGCAGCAGCAGATCCGGCTGGTATGGACGTCGCCACCGAAGGGGCCTCGCACTGGGGGAGAGCCGCCATGGAGATGTCGCCCGCGGCGTCGGCTTCAAGGTAGCCGCTCCATGGGGGTGCGGGATGGAGCACCATCGGCGCCGGGAGGTCGAGTTAAGGAGAAGGTGTGATACGATCAGTGTACAACCTCTTTGGTGGCGCCGAGTAGGCCTCGGCTTCGTCCGAGGAGTCGGTGAGGATGTTGCAGTTCCGGTGGAGCAGGTTAAGGCAGTGCTCTGGGGATGGAGTAGCCGCGATAGACGAGGCGATCGTCGGAGCAGCTCCTTGGAGGTGGAGGACGGGGCGGCTGAACCGGCGGGACGGCGAGATGGACGACGGATCCTCATCCGGGGAGGTGGATGAGGGACGTCGAGCTGTTGCGGTGGACGATGTCGTCGGGGAAGAGGCTCTGGCTGGGCAGCGGTGACGTGCGGACGGAGGAGCGTGGGGTTTCGCAGCTGGAGCAGAGAGGTTATGGCGGCCTGGGATTTCGAATCGTGAAAAGGGGGCGATGGGAGGGGTGAAGCATGACTTACGGACGTGCTTGTCCAAAATGTAGGGTGTGTTACAAAAGTACCCCGCACCGATTTGAACTAGCGGCCCTTTCGGCTCAGGGTTAGAAGGGGGATTTCGCGTGTCGGGATTTGGCAGCTGGAGGGAGTTTTCGCGCGCGTTGTAATTTTGGGATAGCAAGGCGCGGGTTGTGAAGGCGCCAGTTTTCGGACCACGATATCTGAATTTTCGGGATATAACAAACCTAACGTGTAGTAATATTGTAATTGTACGTACCAAATCAATTCGCACTTCCCTCAACCAAAAAGAAAACGAAAAAAATAAAACTATTCACACCACACAAAGAGACAGTGTTGCCCTGTTTTACTATACAAATGCTATTCAAAGCTACTCCCTCCTTCCATCTATATAGGGCCTAATGCGTTTTTCGATGCTAACTTTGACCAAATATTAGAGCAATGATATATGACATGCAACTTACACAAAGCACACCGTTAACTTCGTCTGTGAAAGGTTCTTTCAATGATATAATTTTCACATTGTGCATGTCATGTACTATTAATCTTGTTAATAGTCAAAGTCGGTCTTAAAAATCTCATTACGCCCTATATAGATGGAAGGAGGGAGTATGAATCCATGTTATGTCCGATTAATTTTTTTCGCTTTGCTGTATAATGCATGTAACCTACTCATACCAACATTTTAGTGCATTCCAAATGTCTATACTACCGCTGCAATTCGAACTAAATTTGAATTTGTTTCTCTATTTCAATAAGAATCTACAATCATGATTGTTGCCAACTTCAACCATCATTCGTGCATTACCTTAATAACACACCACATGATTACTATAGAGATAGATATGAACTATGTGTACTACATGAACTCAAATTCTATTTTTTGAATACACTTGATGTTGATTCCAAATAATAGCACATTTGATGTACTAACTATATATTCATAATCTAAACCATGTTCCATACATACACCATGTTTATCACACAAAGTATAGTGCCCCGCCCCTACAATATGACAAGTATTTAGACCCGAGTTGCAAAAGCCACAAATTAGCCCAAATTATAATCAATGTTGTACATTATGACATCTTCTTCAAGTATCCGTATCCACCTTTTTATAATGAATTATGATCTTTGTTCGTCTTTTACACCTTCACGATCCTCTTCTATTTGTAGCTAGCTAGTGCTAACTTTCTATCGTGCATGCACGCGCCCGCCCCCCTCACACACCCTTAGCGTCCCCTCCATCGCGCACGTTCATTATTTCTCTTTAGATCGTCCACCAGCGGTGTGTGTAGGCCCCCGACTCCTTCTTTCTGGCACACACCGGTCGATATACCTCTCTAGCCAAGTGCAACAAACACATATATACTTCCCCTCTTCTCTTCTCACCGTCCATGCCCCCATATGTCCAAGACGATTCCACGCAGGGGCACACTCCCGCCCCTCTTTTCATTAGTCACATGCTCGCACACTCCTCCCCCCTCGACATGGTAGGCCTCTCGCACCACCTCCTATCCACACTCTCTCCCCCTGTCTGCCTCTCCGGACCTTATTTGCTTCTAACACATGCAGGCGTGTATATGAACTGATCTCCCTGCATATATCCAGGTTGACTATAATTCGTTTTCACCAAGCACCGATACACTTACCTCGCTAGTTATGTCTCTCCTTTTCTCGGACACACGACCATTGATCTTCCTATGTAGTTACGCATGCTTACCACAACCATATCTTCTCCCCTCATCATCCTTGAATACCTCCCGACCCGTCTCTCACATGCACGTGCATAGACAGACAGACATCCCCCGCCCTCTCTTATTGATATTGCACTCATACCCTCCGTTTGTCTAGCAGGCCTCTCCCACCATTTGTGAGACGCCACTCCACCACCAACCCTCCGACGCTCTACCTTTGTCTTTTTCCCAACCTTATTCCTCTGCTACACATATCCATGGATGTCGATCGATCTCCCTCAATACATAGCTAGGTCTCTCTCCTTCCCCAGACATATACTAGTCGACCGGTCTCTACCCCCGCCACCCCACACACACACACCGATAGTTGAACGTTGTAGGTAGGTATCCATACCACAGAGAAGAACTGCACCTCTGCCCTCTCAAATTCCAGTAGGCCAGCCGCCCTGTATCTTTGACGTGGGCAAACACAAATTCGATGGCACTCTTTATCGATCGCGCAGCCACACACTTCATCCATGTTTTCAATTCTATCGATATCTCACGTCCATGACTCCGTTTCACACACATTGCATATGTTACGTTTTTCTGATTGAGATATCATCAACACATTGCCTCTGTTTCGCACAAACCATGTCTCTCACACCCACCCACGTACGTACCTGCACCTAAAGAAGAAGTGCAGGCAGGACGCACGTACTCACGTCTCGTTCCTGGCCACACCCGCGCGGGTACACGGTGGAGTTCGTTTCTGTACGAAAAGGCAGCCCACATGATAATTTGATGCGTGTAGCGGTTGTTTACGCGAAGGAGGGTCGGGTACCACGCCCAGAATATAAAACAATTGCCATGGGGAAAATGGAAAAATGGGTTTGTCTCTCGTGAGTCTCGTCACACAATCTCACACAAGGCCGCCGTGGCCTCTCTCTCTCAGCGTTGGTCAGTGATCCGGCCGCATCTCGTCCGCCGGCGGAAAGGGAGGATGTGCATCGTCTCTCCGTTCGATGGTGTTGAGGCAGCTCGTCCCGATCTGCGGTACCCGCCATTCTCTCTGACCAAGCTCCGGCGCGGTAGGGCCTTCGCCACTTGCTCGCTGCTGTAATATGGGCAGATCTCGGCCGCCAGCGCCCTCCTAGTAACATCCCGACGACCCTCAGGTACCGCTTCCTCCAGCCCTTCTCCACTGCCCATCTTCCCACGTTGCTGCATGTGGATATTCTTTAGTTGTTTGCTTAAATCGTATCTCGGCCGGCGTACTTTCTATCTTGCAATCTCGTCCTCAAACCATTTTTGATAAACCACCATGTGCTATCTTTCCCTTTTTACATGGAACATGCTTCTTTTTTGTTGGCGTATGTGTCTTCAACTCGTGTTATTGGGCAGTAATTGTTTCCTTTCGACCTCCTTTTGCAAACAGGGCTATCCATTTTCACCTCGTTGCTATTGCGACCTTTTGGTGAACTACATAAATCACTTTTCTGAAGAGTGTTTTGTGCAGTTCCGTCAAAATGTCACACGGGCAACGTTTTTACATTTCTGTGGGACTGCGGAAAGGGAGATTGGTTTTGCTATCCTTCTCATCCAACTCCGTGCCTAATCTTCTCCGACAAGAAGTTAGTCCTAAAGAGAGATCGTAGAGGTGATCGACTTCTATTCATGTGTGTTATGTTTCATCATCTAGTTCCACTATTGTAATCACACTGACTGGATATCTTTGCAAACAATGGTCCGCCCGATTTTAGTGGAGCTGCACAAAATGATCGGATTGTGGTGTCCTTCATACACCTCTTTTTTGGCTACAGAGCTGGGTGAAACTAGCTGCCAAGCAATGAACACTGTGCCAAGGAAATGGAGCCATGCCTACGAACAGCATCGATCAATTATATATTTTTATTTATTTGTACACCTTCTCACAACTTTGTCATCAGTTGTGATGTGAATATTGGCGCTGATCTACGAACCATTGAGATGCATTAGCCATGGTAGTTTCATTTGTATTTGATGGAATGTTGTAACGAGATAATCTCGAGGCAAGACACATGAATCCTAAGTTGAAACCTTTTTTTTCCTGCGGGAACCAGAGTTGAAACCTTCATAGCATCACAGTACAATTTCATCAAAATTATGCGTACATATAAACAAATCCTGAAGGACTGATAGCAATGCCAGAAACAATTCAACTTTGTTTCGCCGACATGTTGGACATCCTTCATCCGGCTCCACCTGCCATGCAGTAATATTGAGTGCACAATACAACTTTAGGGAATGATTCACCCCGGTTGTTGCACCGCAGTAGTAATGACTAGTGAGCAGTCAAATCACAGAGCCCCACCTTTGCCACAGTAAGTTGCTTGGATGAAGCAACCATCATTTCTCTGTTCCTTGAATCCGCTGGTACTCCCATATTCCCACTGTAAAGTTGCTTGGGTGAATCAACCATCACTATATCCTCTCACATGTGATGACCACAGGAGCTATCCATTAAGATTGCATGTTAAAAAAATAAAGGTCGATAACTAATGCGGCAAACTTTCAAAAAAACACTAACGCGGCACTTCGGGCCAACGCGGCCAGATCGCATTTTGCACGAGAAATTACACACCATGTCTCGTTGACATGTGGTCCCGTTCCACATATCAGTGAGACGACGGCGAGTAGTAGGAGTATTTCCGAACCGACGTGTAGGCCGGGGCGCCCCTTCGTGAACCGTGGCAAACTGGCAACCGTCCACTGACGCTTAGCCTTTCCCTCTCGATTTGGAACTGCTGTCGCACGCTCTTCCTCTCCCTCCTCAATTTTCCTTCAGCCCTTCACGCTTTCTTCTGCCATTGTTCGATCGTCTTCTCCATGGAGGGAACAGGACGGAAACGACCCCGTTATTCTTGCCCTGATCTGAAAGATGACGTGGTGGAGAAACTCATTGATCGGTGCGACGTCATCACCTCGGCTAGCATGGCAGGTTCGTTCAAGCCCATTCTTGACTCAACTAATACATCATTACAAGGAACCCAAGAGTCAAGCAACGGTTTGATATCCCCTATCTTCTTCGCCGTGACCCTGATGACTGGCGCCGTCACGACAGAGGCCTCGCCCTGTGCAAGTTTATGCCGCTTGATAATGATATGTATGATGTTAAGATGCCATCGCTTGAGGGCAAGGCTTGGGCAGGCGCAAATGGAGATTGGTTGTTTACATTGGGTCCAACTGCGAGTGGGAACTTGTGAATGTGTACACTCATGACCGGGTACCACTTCCAAAAATCTCAGCAGACTGCCCAGTGGTTGAGCACACCGGTATTGTACGCACGTTCAAATACAATCATGGTGACTGTCTTCTACGGAAGATAGCAATTTCTCGAGTCCCCACACGCTCTTGGAATTACAACAAGTATGAAGTTGTTGCTATCTTCGACAAGCTTGTTGCCGTCGTTGCTGGTTTTACTCGATGGACATTGCTTAAAAATCAGTTTCCGTACACGAATGAGTACTGTGATGCAATTGAATACGAGGGCCTTGTGTTTGCTACCACCACTCGTGGCACTATTTTTGCATGGAATCGTTATGATTTCAGTATGTTTGTCTTCCACCGTAATTATAATTGTTTCATCCACATGCATGCGGGTTAGCAAGTTTCCCTTTACTAATTAACCTTCTTCTTGTGTTTCCAAGGTCCTGTGAAAAGTCCACCACCTATACTTGAAAAATTTTATAACCAAGGGGGAGATGATGATGGTGATGATCACGAGCAGGAGGACGAGCAGCGCCCATATAATCGTTGGCGCCTGGCAACTAATTCCGATGGATCACCTCTTCTCGTGTGTATATAGCCGACTGATGATGTTACTGCTAAGGAAGCAGGTGTAGTCTCCCATGGTCGCACTCTCTGGACCTATTCCAACACCCGTTGCATGGTATTCGGGATGGATACTAGTGTGCTAGCTCCAACACCTTCTCCCTGGTACAGAATTGATAGTCTTGGAGAAAACTCGCTCTTCCTTGGACAAAACTATCCGATGATGGTGAAAGGCGATCCAGTTGCTGTTGACACAACGTTACTAGCACCATTTATGAGAAGCAACTGTGTCTATACCTCGGACATTTGGGTGGTTCCCGTACTGATATAGTAGGCCGCTTCAGCCTGGATGATCAGTCCTGCGTTGGTCTCGAGATCGACAATAGATGCCCCGTCCCAGAGAATCACTTGTAGTTCAAAGCAAGCGTTTCCAACGCCGAGGAATGGTTGAGTTGAAGTTCATTTCATTGCTTGTTATTTGTTGTGTGGTGAAAACTTTAGTATTTATAATGTATCCTCGTTGTCGATGTGGGTTGATGACCTGTTGTATGTAATAAAATGATATGCCTGTGATAAACTTACTAAATTTAATAATGGCTTTCGAGTTTGCTTCTATGAGTGAGTGGTGCGACGAGGCAAAAAAATATTTTCCGAATACATAATTGTACGTGCATTGCAATAGGTTATCGGATGAGGCCAATCATCAATAATAGTAGTACACTATTTGTACTAGCTTCACATGCTTCGCGCATCGTGCGGGTGTTTTTACTGTAGCCATACGTAAGCAGCACCTCGAATCCTCGATACTAGTAGTACTATATAGTAAGTAGTAGGAGTAGTAGGGTGGCATGGGCCAGAACAAGCATTCACATCCAGGAGTACGACACACGCCACCAGCACGACTTCCATGTGACACCAAATTTCTTGGAGTCCATGCTAGAGCAATCTCTTCAACCTCATCGTTTCTCTAACTCAGCCATCACGCGGCGGGCGAGGTGGGGGTTTGCCGATAGTCGGTTTCCTCAACTGCGGTCCCACTTGTAAGGCCAACTCCAATGCTCTATCAATATATGGATGTACTCTTCTTCCTAATACAAAAACTTGCATCCATTCTACTCCCTCCGTTGCACCATACATGGCTTCTACACATGTATCTAAACATGTTTGTCAAAATATATATGTATCTAGACATGTTTTAGTATATAGGCACATCCATTTTTGGACAAATGGAAGTCAAGTATTTTGGAACGGAGGGAGTACACAATAAATTTTTTAAGTTATCACAACTAGTCTAATCCGAGAGCACAACCGAAGATTTGGTCGGGTTCTTCCTCCTTTTGCGGACACGTGGGACATCCAGCATCCAGGTCATGTCATGAAAGAAAATAGAGTGATAGTTGATAAGTTGAAGCCACGAGATGTGCATCTTGGGTTAAACTATAAATAGAATCTTACTACTCTTGAGTAAGTCCAAAAGCGGCCACTAAAGATCTTTCTTGGATTTGTTTTTCATCACCAGCACATCGAGGTGAAAGATGTGCAGGTTCAGTGGGTCCTCTTGCGTTTTCACTGACATGTGGGGCCGCATGTGAGCAAACAGATAATGGGCTCCGCGCGTCCGCTGGCTGGCTGAGAAGAGAGATAGAGGAGTGCTGAGCAAGGACTGCAGGAATTTTGTTCTATGTAACCCGCACCTTGATATTCGCGTGTGGTTGTTTCTAGAATAAAAAAAGGAGATACCTCTACTTATGTTACTCCCACTACGCCTAGCCTAAGGTTAGTAGGTGACCTTGCGCTTGGCTCTTCGCCTCTTCCTGAAGTCGATCGTTCTATAGTAGTGCTTCTGGCAATTTGACACCAAATGAACTGTTGCACGTCCACCGCTTGTAAGCAAAAGTTTCTCCTCGTGCTGCGAGCCACCGCGCACGCCTTGGCGAGGGAGAAGGCGCAATCCATCTTCTCGTCGTTCTGCGAGTTAACGGGACACATCAATATATTTACTACTAGTACGTACTCTCTCCAAAAAAGGGCTGACCATGTCATTGCTACCATCCCGTGCTCCGTCGTTGAGTACATGCACTATTCACATGCCATTCACGTGCCATCGAGGAGAAAAAATATTGCATAGGTGCCATCGAAGTGCACGACTCACTTACGGAAAAGGGTTT
>NC_041391.1:362744770-362754658 GCF_002162155.2 Triticum dicoccoides | reverse complement strand
TATCTGATTATCTCCATTTTCTTGCATGACACGTGCACCTTGATGCTAGATGTCTCGTGTGTTGGGAAAAGGATGAACAAAGCTCACATAAAAGAAAAGAGTTGAAGAGCATAGATTCCCGACGACCGAGGAGGAGCAAGGAACCTCGCGGTGGAGCGTCTGCAAGGAACCTTGCGTGTTTTCCCCTGTTTTTTGCCGCCTGCCCACCTATAAACAACTAAAAGAACATGAACTTTTCGCTAACCACTAGAAACGGTACATCAGGATGCTAAGTTGAAGATGTTTTATACTCCCTCCGTTCCCAAATATAAGTCTTTTTCGATACTTCAATAAGGGACTACATACGAAACAAAATCAGTGAATCTACACTCTAAAATATGTACACAAGCGAACTCACTTACTCCATCCGATCCAACTCATGCACATACGTGCACAGCATGGAGCACACAACGCACGTACACAAGACGTGCATGCACACACGCTCGGCCGCAGAATGCACGTGAATAACACATGCATGCGCACAGACTCGGCTGCATGGAGGCGTGCTCCATCCGCGGCGACATCCGGTTCGTCGTGCTATGGCGAAGCTCGCACGCAACAGCGCATACACATCTCTTGCAGCACCTCTTTCTGTCGTTGCTCAATGACTAGTCAGAGACGAAGACGATCGTAGCCTCGGCCTTAGAGCTAGCACCGATGGAAAAACACGCACGCTGCACGCACACGAGCACATACGGAGTGCCCACGATGTGGTGGTGGTGCATCCCAAGTCGCCTCTACTCCTTCGGCGCACGTTGTCTATCAAGGCGGCTGCATGCTAATGATGATGTGGGTGAGATCTTCTAGGACTCAGATGATGACGAGGAAAATTATGAGACACAAGGTGACGTACACCGTCAAGGTCCACGGTCAAGGGGGTGCTAGCAAGTGCTTAGATGTGCTTAGAGCAAGTACAATAGAGCTGAGTCAGCGGGCTATAAGGAATAAACAGTAGTATATTTCTGCTTAGTTGGAGCAAAGAGAAGAGGAGAGAGAAGGTAAGCTCTAGCACGTGCCCCTAGGCACTTTGTAGTACATGTTGACTATAAGATGGGCTATAGGCTTATAGCCAGTAGCTGGCTATACTATTAATGCTCTTTAGATGAGGTGCTAAGTGCATTAAATGGCTTAGTAACTCAAGTGTTCAATGCATAGGTGCTTAGTTTATTGGTGCCACATCATATTTTATGCCTACGTGGCAGGCTTAGCAGCTATACATGGTGGAGCACTGGGAGAGGCCAAGGCTGGTCATAGTGGGGAGTAACTTGTACTGTAACATATTACTATGTTACTCTAAACATCTCTATAAACCGAAAAGGAGGGAGTAGTAACATACACTAGTGTCATATGCAGAGTATGGGAGCACATGATATTTCCCCGTCCGGACCGATCCCAAGTTGGCTTCTCACCTTCTTGGCCGAACAAAAAACCCTCCACCCTCCCGCGCGCACTTCCCGCCCGGCGCCAGCTGAGCCCGCCGCTCCACATTGATGGCAAGTCAGGGCGACACGACCTCTCATTGCTTCTGCCGTTGAAGCGGCGCGTCGACCGAGGGCACCGCCCGCTGCACGCCCGGCATTTCAGACTACACAGTGGATAGTAACTTTTAGAGCAAGTACTACTATAATTAGATGACATAAGCATGCTATAAGGATTTAAATATAGTATTTGTGCTTAGTTGAAGGAGAGAGAAGAGGAGAGAGAAGAGAAGCGGATTGTAAACGTGTAGCCGGTTGTACTCCAACATACTCTACTTTGTGAGACAAAAGGTGGGGCCATTATTAATGATATTGTATTTATACTAAAGGGACTAACGGACGCCTTAATTACTCCGGGTTTTTGTTTAGACAAACCTTGGTGGGGCTATTATTGACTTTTTTGAGCTATTATTGACTTGGACCTGGGGTTTGGGGGCCAAAGGCCTACTATTATACTCCGACCTGACATGCTCTACCCTAGCCGCCGCTGTATCATATGGTTTCGCACCGTTCCAGATCTTAGCACCGCCACGCAATTCTTCTCCAGCCCTCCTTCCGGCGTGCACCACGAGAAGGGACAGCAGTCCTCCTAACCCCGCCTTTCGTGATCCTATACGGGAGAGGGGCGATCAGGTTTATGGGGAGCACACTCCTGTGACTGCTGCCAGCGATGACTTCCTCAACGACAACCTTCTTCCCCGACCTCGGTAACCTCTTCATCAACGACATGAGTGACAACATCAACCACATCGGTTCTGCTCCCGTTGTACAGTATGTGATTCTGTCCTCCTGGTTTAGTCCGCATCATTACTTTGATGTTTGCAATTGTCGTCATGATCTATTTACTGCTGATTCGGATTAAATCTCATACTAAATTGCTCATATATTCAACAATCCAATCCAAAAACCTGATCACAGGAAATTTACTCTGAGTTGTTTTGCTGTGCTTTTGAAGCCGCCTACTTTTAAGGGGGTGCAATATAAAAGGTGGCGCACAAGAGCAGTATATTGGTTTCAGATCATGTGCTGCTATGACGCCACTAAGGGTAAGCCTAAGGGCGATCTTAATCCTACACAACAGGAAGCTTTTCAGAACATGGATACCCTCTTCAAAGCCGCCCTGCTGAGTGTTCTTGGCGATTCCATTGTGGATTCGTATATGTTGCTTGACAGCGGCAAAGACATGTGGGCTGCACTTGAGGCCACGTTTCGGCCCTCGGGCGCTGGCAACGAGTTGTACGTCATGGAGCAATTCTATGACTACAAGATGACTGATGAGCGCTCTATTGTTGAGCAGACTCATGAGATACAGTCACTCTCTAAGGAACTTGAGTACTTTAAGTGTGTGTTGCCGGACAAATTTGTTGTTGGGACCATCATTGCCAAGCTTCTACCTTCGTGGAATGATTTTGCTACTTCTCTGAAAAACAAGAGACATGAGTTTTCTGTTTTGGATCTCATTAGCACTGTTGATTTTGAGGAGAAGGCGAGAGCAAAAGACACACGTGCTCGGGTCGCCGAGGGAGCTTCTAGTGCCCACATGGTACACGAGAAGAACTTCCAGCCCAACCAGCCCCAAAACAACAAGAACAAATCTAAGGGGAAAGGCAAGTTTGATGCAAAGAACAAGCCGTCACATTCTACCAACTTCAAGAAGAATTCTCATAACGGGAAGGGATACAAACCTCAATTTTGGTAGCACCGCACAAAATTTATATGGCTGCATCTACCTGCTATCAGCTAACCTCATGGTGCTCCAGGTATTCCTACATTCGTAACTAGGTACAATGACCACCGCAAGATGAAATTAGCTTATTCATACGTTGACTTGCTGAATGCAGTGCGGAACGATCCTGTCATGTCTGGAGGAGCAAACAAGCAGTGCAGCCGAAGGTGGAAATCAACCAAGGACTGATGAAAATATATGTAATCTTCCTCAGGCAGGTCAGTATCCCCTTCGTCCAGATGATCGTGTTTTGTCATGCCGAGCTATTGATATGTGCTACTGTTTTGCAACACCTTTAAGTATAGCTACTGTTTTCCTATCTTTTCAGATTCAGGACAATGAATAGGATATCAGGGGAACTGCACAATATGGACCCATGTTGAGTCATCTCTATTGCCTCATGTGTTTGCTGCAAATGTGTCAGCATCAATTGCAAGATGAGGCAGCTAGATAGCTGTGGAGTTGCCAACATGCTCAAAGTGCTCGCAACATTGAGAAGAAACAAGCATGCCTAGGAAATTAATGCGTGCGCAGGGAGGCCCTTTGCTCAGAGAAGCATCGACCGATTTTCTTTATTTCCACACCTTCTCACAGTTTTGTATATTGGTTGTAGTATGGGGAATCATTGAGATGCATAGACATGCTGAACTTTTGTTCTTCTGAATGTTAGTTTAATGTGAGTGTCTACATCCAGTACCGCATCTTCTAATTTGGTGGATGCACACAGAGAAAATAAATCTCCTTAATTTACTCCATAACCACCCTATTAAATAGGCCTAGTAACAAACCAGGCGCATGCAGTGGCCGGCGGGCACATGCATCCTGCATGCATGGCCAGTCATGCAGCAATGCAAAAGAAGAGAGCAGTTCTTGGGAAAAAGCGAGTAGTTAGTGCAGCGTGCCTTATAAACACGAACAACTCGCTCTCTCGCTTCCGTCTCCCCACCCAATTCCCCCCGCTCCCCAATCTTCCTCACTCGTCTAGAAAACCCCGCTCACCTTCTTCCTCACTCGTACAGAAAACATCTACTCCTCTTCTTCCACTCCTACAGAAATCCCCAGCCCTCCTTCTTCCCCACTCGCACTGCCACTAGGCTTGTCTCTGGCTATTCTACTCAAACCCATGAGCTCGGCGCGATGCCCACAAGGAAAATGGAGTCGGCTGGCCCCAGCACCAAGAAGATGAGGTTCCCGCCAGCGGCGACGCCGGTTGTAGATCCCGCATCCAGTAGCGCAGGGAGAAGCGGCGAGCCCCCCCCCCCACCCGGATCTGAGGAACCGGTAGAATCTCCGGTGGACCGCATCAGCGATCTCCCGGACGTCATCCTTGAGGAGATCATCTCGCTTCTCCCCACCAAGGATTGCTGCCGCACACAAGTCCTCTCAACTCGGTGGCGCCCTCTATGGCGCACCGCGCCCCTCAATCTCGACTATCGTCAGATATCTATCCTTCCTGAATTTGATCTCATCAGAGCCATCGTCTCTTCTCACCAGCAGGGCCCCGTTCAATGCCTCTGCATCCCGACAAGCTACCTGCTGTCCATACCCGGCAAGGTGGACGCTTGGCTGACATCCCCTGAATTCGGAAAACTCCAGCAGTTTGAGTTCTACCATTACCACGAAAGTTTCATACCATGAACATACCAAGAATTCGTGCCCACACCACCGTTGTCCATCTCGCGGTTTTCCTCCTCTCTCCACACCGCCACCTTTGCTCGGTGCCATCTACCAGACGATTTGGTACAAATGCTTCGACTCCCACTGCTAAAAAACTTTCGCTTGTGGTGGTTTATCTGTCGGAGGCCTCACTGCACAACATCATCCACTCCAGTTGCCCTGCCCTGGAGCGCTTGCCGATTGTTTTGGGAATAAAATCGGTATCAGTTGTCTCCAAATAAAGTCGCCTCACCTTAAAAGCATTGGAATTTGTTTTAAAGGACAGCAGCTCATCATCGAAGATGCCCCTTCACTTGAAAGGTTGCTCCTTCATAGCTGTTATACACCTTCAAAAATAACTGTCGTCTCTGCGCCCAAACTGGAGACCTTGGGTGTAACTCGTGACCCGTTTAATAATCACATGGAGTTGGTGTTTGGCTCCTCACTTTTTCAGGTACCGTATATTTTCATCTACACATTTGTCATCATATGCTGCATTTTTCATTTGTGCGCATAAGTTCTGTATCATCTTGGAGTACACTTTGGGTACTAATATTATGTTATATGCTCAATGAAGAGTTCGTCCATTGATAGCCTATCAATCACTACAGGAATCTGCTACTTTGCCATCTGCCACGGCGGACGGCAAAGGCATGGATGGCAGACGGCAAAGACCTTTGCCGTCAGCCTCGGACGACAAAAGGTGACGGCAAAGTAGGGGACGGCTAAGAGCTGCGTTGCCGTCTGCTTCGGGCAGCTGACGGCAAAGGGGCCTTTGCCATCAGCAGCGGACGGCAAAGAAGACGGACGGCAATAAATGCGTTGTTACTCCGTTAGGCGGTTAACGACAGGCCTTTGCCGTCCGCTGCGGACGGCAAAGCCTTTGCCGTCAGCCATTGTGGGCAAACTGACCAAATTGGTCAGCCTCCCAGGAAGCACAGGTTCCTGCCACGTGGCCTCTTTGCCTTCCGCTGCTGATGGCAAAGATCTCTTTGCCGTCGGTGGCAGACGGCAAAGATCCTGCATATTGTCTCTTTTGTTCTGTTTTTTTTACTCCAACAATTTTCATAGCAAATATATATGACAGCAAATATATATCACATATCCAGCACATAAGTTTCATATCACATATCTAGGACATAAGTTTCATATCACATATCACATCAGTTTCACACATCAGTTTCATCCATACACATTGTTCATACATAAGCAAGTTCCATCCATACACATTGTTCATACATAAGCAAGTTCCATGATAGCAAGCTAGATACAATGCAAAGTTTCATCAAAGGAAAAGCAAGCACTCCATCATAGCAAGCTAGCTTCCATGAAGTGAATGAAATCTGCGAAATGGTAAATAAGAAAGTTAGAAATAGGTGACTAGAACAAGAAGAAGACTAGAACAAGAAGTATATGTCATTTATGAGCTAACTTAGGTGGAATGGATCATATATGAGCTAACAAAGTTGAAATGGGTTGTTTATGAGCTAACTTAGTTGAAATGGATCATTTATGAGCTAACTTAGTTGAAATGGGTCGTTTATGAGCTAACTAAGGTGAAGGGCATCGTTTTTGAGCTAAGTAAGGTGAAATGGATCGTTTTTTAGCCAACTTAGGTGAAATGGATCATTTATGAGCTTTTATTAGCTAACTTAGTTGAAATGGGTCGTTTATGACCTAACTTAGGTGAAATGGATCATTTAAGAGCTAATTTAGGTGAAATGGATCGTTTTAGCTAACTTAGGTGAAATTGATCGATTAGGAGCAAATCTAGGTGAAATGGGTCATTTTGGAGCTAACCTACGTGAAATGGGTCATTTTGGAGCTAACCTAGGTGAAATGGGTCATTTCGGAGCTAACCTAGGTGAAATGGGTCATTTTAAAGCTAACGTAGGTAAAATGGATCATTTACGAGCTAATCTACTAAAATGGGTCATTTTAGAGCTAACTTGGATAAATTGGATCACTTGTAAGCTAACTAAGGTAAAATGAGTCATATTAGAGCTAACTTAGGTAAAATGGATCGTTTATGAGCTAACTAAGTTAATTATGCAATTTTTGACATAAGTAAGCTTATTAAGTCATTTTGAAGGAAAAGAAGCTAACTCTAGGTCATTATGGTAAGCATATTGGAGGAAATAAAGCTAAGTCTAAGTCTAGAGAAACTTACCGTGATCAGGGAGGTGTAGGAGCGGGCTGGCTCGTGCCGGTAGCTGGAGAAGGATCGTGCGATGCGTTTCTGGAGTTAAGCTGCACCAAAGATCATTTCCAATGTCTCATTAGCATTATGACACTCAAATGTTAAGACTAGCAAATAATGTCCATTCAAATTAAACTCACCGTGCTCCCAGGAGCAATCACTAGCATCGGTGGAGCGGTCTGACTGGACTTCTCGCACACAGACTGCACATTTGGTTTTCACAATAGAGTCATACTAGTTAGTAATGAGACTCAGATGTTAAGACTAGCAAGTAATCTGCAGAAGAAACTTACCACAAGGAGCTCATACATGGCCCTTGCCTGCATGTCATTCCGTGCCCTCTCCTCCTCCAACATCTTTGTCGTCCTCTCCTCCAACTCCCGCTGCCTCTCCGCCGCCTCCACCAGAGGTTTCTCCGTTCTATCTCTCTCACTCTATATAGCAGCCTGCAACACCACTCACATGACCATTTGTAATCATTGATGGAAGCGCACACAATGTAATGGAGAAAGATAGCTGAGTACGTATAACTAACCTTGATGGCGAGTTGGACTGGCCGTTCACGAGGCCTTATCTCAGGAGCGGAGCTCGACTGGTGCGCCTTGATCTCCGGGAGAGTGCTAGGACAACGGATAAGTCCATCTCCCATGGCTATGGAGCCATGGGACCTCCCGCCACCAGATATCATCAGCAACTCTGTATCAATGGGACCCTGGCTCAGGTTAAAGTCCCCCCCTTTCCTCGCCTTCCCCTGATCTCTATATTGCACGAGCTTGTCATGGGCGGAGATGTTGGTGAAGTTCTTTGGATCATCAAGGTCAGACGCAGAGAATGCCTTGACTTTCTTGTAAGAGCCAGTGTGGGCCATGGCATACAGGTCGTACACCTCTGGCACCTTATCCGCCTTATTGTAGCGTGCCTGAAAGAGAGAAACAAAGTAAATTAGTAATTAAAGGGCTAAAGCTAGCATGATGAATGAATTGCATGAATCATGAAGCAAACCACATACCCAGTTCCGCCCGTACTGAAATAAGTTGGAGCTGCCTTGGTGGTGTGGCACACCTTCCATTTGGGCACGTTTGTCCTTGGCCTCGTTGTGGGTGGCCCGCCATTCTTTTGAGCACCACGCATTGACCAACACCTCCCAACAATCCATCCGATCAGCACACCATCTCTGAGGGGCCTAAGTTAGCAAATAGAAACTTCAACGCTACGGCTATGAATTACTAAATGAAGGAATTAAGTACAAGGCCTTAAGAATTACCTTCATGTATTGCTCCTTACTCAAGAACTTATCGTGGCACTCCTTCTTGGACTTCTTGATACCACGGTCGGCGTAGTAGTCTCGAACAGACTGCACCCGAGCCTCATGTCGTAAGTTCTGAAGTAGGCGCTTGCACTCCTTGTGGATAACATCTGCCTCCTCCTCCTCGTATCCCTCCTCACACCTGTAGAATGTCTGCAATCAAATGAGACAATATTGATTAGTACAATTAATAACTAGCTAGTTGAAGATTTTTAATTGTGTAAAGGAGAAATTACCCAGAACTTTCTGATCACCACGTCGGCCCTCGTCTTGCACAAGACACCGTCGATAATCTCACCCGGCAGGGCCGGGGCAGCCAAGTAGTGCTCCCAACTCAATCCAACCTCTAGAAGTCGACCCTCACCAGGCAACGTGACAAACCCCGGAAAGTTTTGCCGAATCAGAACTTCAAGGACGGAGTTGGGCCGGGGGACACTTTCATGGTGGTCCCAACCCCTGCAGCATGACAAGGCCAATGTATTAGTTATTTGAAGAAACGTGAATGCAGAAGGTACAAAAAGATTAAATGCACTTACCTCTCCCCATCAGGGAAAATCAACCACCTCTGCTCGCGGGTCGCTGGCACGGACGGGAGCCGTGTAGCACCATGCTGGTAGACGTTGCCCCCCTCCTCCCCCTCCTCCTCAAAATCAGTCGGCTCCCCGCCATCATCAGCATGGACACTCGGCTCCCCGCCATCATCAGCATGGCCACTCGGCTCCTCAGGCTGACCCGACCAAGTACCCCATCCAGACGTGTGCTCCTCCGGGATCTCGTGAGCCCAACTCTCGTGGACCAAAGGCCCGTCGACCCGAGGCTCGTGGGCCAAAGACCCGTGGACCGGAGGCTCGTGGACCGGAGTCCGTGTAGCCTCCTCCTCAGACGAGTCCACCCTAGCAGTCATGTGCTCGGGTGAAACAGCTGGGGGCGGCGGCGAGGAAGGCGCCGTAAGAGTCACCCTACCTCCTCTCCCGCGACCACGTGCTCCACCTCCTCTCTTCTTCTTACCTCGTCCCCTGCTGGGCACCGCGGTCGACGAAGAAGGGCCCGGCAGTGTCGCCATACTGTCCAGCAACGCTCGACGGAGAGGTGCGTGTGGAATGGAAGACCTCACACTACGCGCCGACGAAGAAGCGGCCTCGGCGCGCTCCCGACCAGCGCCCACCATCTTTCAACACCTGCCATGACAAAGAATAAACGAAATTAGTACAACATGAAAAAAAGTACCGACATGAATAATAATATGTATATCACTTAAGTGTATCATCATCAAGTACAACATAAACAACTGCACATTTAAAACTACCCGATCAACACAATTATATATGATGTTTTCATAACAAAATCGAAAAATATATGACCTAAGTAATAATTCACAAATATATGACCCCGTCGGCCTCTGGAAGGCCAAAGAACACCTTTTCAGGAGGTGTCGGGGGTCGGGGTGTCGTGTCGGTGTCGGGGTGCCATGTCGGGGTCGGGG
>NC_041391.1:362739002-362743309 GCF_002162155.2 Triticum dicoccoides | reverse complement strand
GAGTGGTGGGGGCGGCGGCGCACGTGTGGGAGCAGGGGAGAGAAACAGAGAGAGAGGGACGGGGTGGGGGCGCGCCGTTAGATATGTTTAATCTTTGTCGTCCGCCACCTTTGCCGCCCGCTAATGTGCTCTTTGTCGTCTGCTAGCGGACGGCAAAGAGGGGGGCCGTTAAGTATTTTTTAACCAGCTCCTCAATGGGCCCCCCCTTCCTCTTTGCCGTCTACTAGCGGACGACAAAGATTCTTTGCCGTCTGCTAGCGGACGGCAAAGAACAGGCTGATGGCAAAGGCTTTCTTTGCCATCAGCCAGTTCTTTGCCGTCTACTTTCGGGTAGCTGATGGCAAAGAGCTTCTTTGCCGTCTGCTAGCTGACGGCAAAGAGCTGGCAGATGGCAAAGTAGCTGATTCCAGTAGTGAATGCTGCTGGATTCTGTCAAGATCATATATATCAAAATGTATAGTTTGGATCTGGACATAATTATTGGCTTGCTGCGATGCTTTCGATCTCTTGAGAATTTATACATAGAGGTGATGATTTCATGCACATTGAAAGCCCATATATATTGTACTAGAATTAACTATTTTTTCAGACCTTAACTGTTTTCAATCTTCATGTCTACTTAGGGAGAACCACATGGAGAAAAACATATAACCAATCGTTGGCGTAATAAGCATAAGGATTTTCTCAATTCTCATGACATTCGTTTGAGGACAATAATGATGGGACGATATGCATCCAACCAGGCAAACAGAAGCTTTGTCACATTCTTCCTGTTGAACGCGAGGTTACTATTGTCCATGACACTTAATTTTTACAGCAAGAGATTTCTCACGGACGAACATGTTGAACAGCAAAAAGAGAAGTTTCAGGTGGACAAATGGGCTTCTAAATGTGCTCGGCTTATATTTACAATAAGTTGTAGACATCCTGAAATAAATTTTTTGGCACAGGATGTTGATTTTATGGATCAGACCGATCCATTTGTTTGTGACTGCAAAAAAGAGTGGTTGGGTTAGATGTTACTGTCATGTTCAATCTGGGTTTTGTCTAAAAATTTGGATGAACAATTAATCCTTGGGCTTTTTGTACCATTTGTATGCTTGACTTGCATGTTGTTGCCCTCGTACTCCCCTCGACCAGCCACTACATTGCCGCATCTTTCATGGCTGCTGTTCGTTCCCGTCCGAGGCATCGCCGTCGTTCTCCGCCTAGGTTAGCTCGTTGTGCTCGCTGCCGTCTGGTGTTGTCAACATGGTCAACAACCAAGAGGAATCAGGAGATGAATGTACGTGGAGAGGCTGATAGTAGGGACCCACCAGGGTCATTGCATTTCACAAGCAGGTGCCTCGTTATTATAAGCCAAAACAATACTTCCTCCTAATTGTTTGACAACTAGGTTCCACGCCATTGTCAATGTAGTCAATAAACGAGAAAATTACACAACGAGCGGATAACACCAGGGACCCGGCAGCTTGCCCAGTTGTTTTTCAGTTTCAGAGACGGAGCTCAACTGCGCATTGTGCGGGGGCTGTGGCCCGTCTAGCCCACGCTTATGCTTTTATTAAGCACATGACGAGCCCAGTTGATATTTTTTTCTTTTTGAAATTGGCTAGCCCAGTTATTTTTTTGGAGAATACCAAAACCGAGGCCTACTTGCTTTTCTCAGCCCTGCTGGGCTGTAAATCTTTCAAGACAATGAGGGATAAGAAATGGGCTTCCCCAGAAAACGGGCTATAAGTTATAAGAAATGGGCTGTAAATTTTTAAACCAAAGCCAACCGGCAATTGCATTAAAATATCATTTTTCAGGATTTCTCTACTCTCTACTCTTATAAAAACCAAAGCCAACTGGCAATTACATTAAAATATCATCTTTTCACCCACAAGATAAACTACTCATACAAATGCATCTTCATGTTCCGTGCAACGAACGGGCATCTTGCTAGTTAAGATTCTAAATTTCATTCTTTTTTTGCGGAGAATTGTTTTTTGAATTTTATTTTGATATAATTTTTTGAAAACTATTTTTAACGTGACTCAAAATTTCGTGATTAAAAGAGTTCGGACCCCACCGAAATATGGAAAATTTCATTGAATTTTTTAGCAGTGCCCAGAATATATGGTCTGTAATGCTAATGAAAAGAATATGAGCTTCAAATATCCTTAAGAATTAGCAAATGGGTTGTAAATTGTTGAAAATAAGGGCTAATGGGTTGTATGCTATTTTCCACAGATTTGGAGGATGACTTCTGGGCCTACTATGTTGACGATGAAGTTGTCCTAATTTTTTTTTGACGCGTACGCAAGGCTTTGTCAACTTAGTCAACACACAGCAGGGACTGTTGGATGTCCATCCAACGGCCGCCGTGCTTCTTCAATCTCTGATCTTCCTGCTCCAGCCGCCCAAACCTGCGCCGGCGGGACTGCCTGCTCCCTCCTCCCGTGGCTAGCTGTGCTGCCGCCAGGCCATCCCTCTAACCACCCACACATCCTGTTATTTTCTGGCGACGTCGGCCTCACCACGCAGCCGACCAGTCAGCGCTCGTTCTCCCCTCAGCGTAGGCATCCGCTATGGTGGCTTCGCCGGCTCCGGGTGGTTCTCTTCCTGGGCCCCGCCCTCGTCCACCGTGTTTGTGCTCTCGGTGCGGCGAGGTCAACATGGTCAACAAACAACAGCCATCGGAAGAGGCTGATAGTAGGGACCCACACAGGAAAATGCCTCCTTATTACGCGCAAAATAATGATTCCTCCACCTGATAGCTGGGACCCACCGGAAGGGTCTCTGTATTTCGCGAAAAAACGTTCCCCCTGCTGTCAGCTCGGACCCACCGGAAATGCCTCCTTATTACGCACACAAAAAATGAATACTCCCCCTACTAGCTGGGACTCACCTTGGTGGGAGGCTGACTTGTGGGCCTACTAAGTTTACGGGGACGGAGGGCTTTGTCAACTTAGTCAATATGAACGACTCTAGCTCCAGTGACCGTACGATGTCCATCCAACGGCTGTAGTGCTTCTTGAACCTTTGGTCTTCGTGCTCCAGCCGCCCAAAGCAGCGTCGGTCGTGCCGCGTGCTCCTGCCTCCCGTGGTCGGCTGTGATGCCGTGGAGGCCTCACCGCCCCCTACTACTCCCACCGATGGCCAGGCCATCCCTCTACTCACCCACACCCCCTGTTATTCTGCGGCGACGGTAGCCTCACCCTCGTACTCCTCTTCGCGTGGGCATCCACTGCTGCGTCTTCCCCGGCTCCGCGTCGTCCCCTTCCTAGGCCTCGCTGTCGTCCACCGCCGTGGTGCTCTCGGCGCGGCGTGGTCAATGTGGTCAACGACCGACTTCCATCGGAAGAGTACTGTGCGTGGAGAGGCTGACAGCTAGGTCCACGGCGGCCGCAAGGAAGTGCCTCCTTATTACACGCAAAATAATTATTCCTCCACCTGACAGCGGGGACCCACCGGACGGGCCACCGTATTTCGTGAAAAAACGTTTCCCCCTGACTGCTGGGACCCACCAGCTACATCTTCACACACAAGGAAGTGCGTCCGGGCAAAAAAAACAATTCGCCCCCCTGACTGCTGGGACCCACCAGCTACATCTTCGCACGCAAGGAAGTGCGTCCGGGGAAAAAAATGATTTTCCTCCATGACTGCTGGGACCCACCAGCTACATCTTCGCAGGCAAGGAAGTGCCTGACAGTCGGGACCCACCTGGCCGCGTTGTCATTCTAGTCGCGAACGTGTACGTACATACTGGTCGTAGTAGAGGCACGCACGTACACGTATGTACAACGGCAAGGGTGCAAGAAAGAAAATACAGCCACGTACGTACATACGGGCAGGGTCTCGAATGCCTACTCGCGCATACGTCCATGGCTGGGTCGGAACGGAGAAACAGCGTTGTCGTCGTGTTCATGGGGAGGCAAAGGAATGCGTCGTGTTCATCGGGAGGCAACGGAACGCGTGGGAGCCAACCGGCTGGGTCGGAACGGAATGCATGGTCGTGTTCATCGGGAGGGCTTGGACGGAACAGGCGATGGAAACGAGGCCTGGCGTACCACACAATGGAGAAAACGGCCTTGTGTTCAACCGGCCACATTCGAAACGGGGTCCTGTTGATCGGGAGGGGCCTGGCATACCGCAAAACAGAGGAAACGGACCTCGTACGGTCGAAACGGGGGTCCTGTTCATCAGGAGGGGTGTGGCGTACCGCAAAACAGAGGAAACTGACCTCCTACGGTCGAAACGGGGGTCCTGTTGATCGGGAGGGGTGTGGCGTACCGCAAAACGGACGAAACGGACTTGTGTTGGAG
>NC_041391.1:362712835-362738590 GCF_002162155.2 Triticum dicoccoides | reverse complement strand
AACACTCACTGTTCATCCCAGAGGCAGCATCGATCGGCTTCAGTTAGCAGCAGTAGAGAAGGAATCGCTCCATCGGGTTCAGTTAACAGCCATCGATCGATCCTTTGGGTTGAGTAACGCATAGCCTGCAGTGCAATCGCTCGGGTTCAGTTAGAGCCCAACGCCTCGCTCAGCTTCAGTTAGAGCCAACGCCTCGCACACACGCGCGTACGTACGAGAGAAACGCGCATCGCTCCGCCCCCGACCTCCACCGTAACCGGCAACTCCCCGAAATTTTCCTCCCCCTTGCTTCTACCACGGTTTTTTCCATCATGGACGACCCAAAGAATGTCATGCAACTGCGTCTCCGGCCCGCCCAGGACGAAAATCCCATTTTCTGTCATGATTTTTTGTCATAGAAGTAGGAGCCCACCACATCTATGATGATACCAGGTTTTGTCACAATTATCGTCATAGAAGTGTCATATGTATGACAGGAAAAAAATCCGTTCGGCCCAAAATGTCACGGATGTGTCTTTTTTTGTAGTGCAATGGTGGGAGCAAAGCTCAAGTCAGATTGGGAGCGGAAGCAGAGATTCGAGGAAGAAGGGGGAATAGGAAGCACGCTGCCAGCAAGGGGGAAATAACTGTGTAAGGCGTCATGGCCGCCTAGCCAGGCAGATATTGGGGCAGCATGGGGAAGCGGAGACGCCCACGTCCAATCAGTCACCACATGTCGACCAAGGCCGCAGGCTATGGGGGCCCGCGGCACCCGCACTTGCCCTTTGGCTTCGCAGCTAAGCCAAGTCCGAGCACACCTTGGGCCCGGGGGCTACTGTCGGCATTCTGGGAATGGGGGTCCCCAGACTTGCCTGCCTGCGGCCTGCAGCGTGGCTCAACCAGTGGCCCAGTACGGCACATCTTCATCAACCAAAGCTCAAGACCCTCGCGAGGGGCCAAGCCTTGCGGGGCGGAAGACACAAGGCCTCCTCAGGAGTGGCCTCGCCAGGTAGGCTCGCGAGGAGGCGGAGAGATCAAGGCAAGGGATACCTCGCGAGGTGCCCGTGATGTAAGCCATGATGATCAAGACCAGGCAGGCGCTAGGCAGGCATCAGCCTGCGCAGTGTCCTCGTTTCCTCTTTGGTGCAAGGGGAGCAAGCGCAGGCACGGAGTACCGAGGCATCAGGCAAAGGTTTCCTTATCGGTGCAATGAGACCAAGACCAACAGGATGGCAGGACGGAGGTCACCATGGAGCCCAAGACGGCGTCACCACCAGCGCCTTTGGCAGACAAATACCACCTTTAGTCAGGATAGCTTGTACTAGTTGTCCCCTTTCAAAATGGCCGTTGTTGGCTCCCTTCCTGCTCAATATTTGGGAAGAGGACCAGGGCCTCTATAAATTGGGCTAGCCACCACAGTAGAAAGCATCTCATCTAGAGACAACAGAGACGGATCGACTCATCTCCAAACACCACCAAGCACAAGAACACCTCTCCTCGCGAGGCTGTTCTTCCTCTATACTATTCATCATCAGCCCAAGAGGCAATCCACCATACCACACACTGAATTAGGGTATTACACCACAACGGTGGCTCGAACCAGTATAAACCTCGTGTCTCTTGTGTTGTTCGCTGTCCTAGCTTAGAAACCGCGGCGAGGCTGAGAGCATGTTTTGGTAGGGAGAGATCTTCATGCGCACCCCAGAGTTCGAACCTTAAGGGTTTTGCCGGAACCCGATATCCGACAGAGCCCGTACCGTCCGTCGTTGCCTCATCCTGCCTTCACACGCGTCCAGCATGACAAGGCATGTAGCGCCAGGCTGGCTGGCTAGCCACTGTGCTGGCGCGGTAGCAGGGCCTTCACAAAGATCTGCATGCCACCACGCAGGTGCTTTCTTAGTTGGCAGGTTCGTCAATGTGTTGGATGTGCTGTGAGGTGGCAAAACCTTGCCGGGCGCGGGCCTGGTTGTGGCCCCGCAGTTGTCCCCAACAAGGGTCTTGCCGGGGCTTCGCAGGCGTCCCCGACAAGGGGCTGCCGGGGGGTCTTTATCTCCTGGTCTTCACGTAGACCCGCAAGCCACCAGCCTTCACCAAGATCTGCATGCTACTACGCACGCGCCCCCGAATCTTGGCCTCGACGTTGTCGATGGTGTCAGAGCTCTCTGCCTCAAGGGTGATGGCCTTGCTGGTGCTTTGCAAGTTGCCCAGGCAAGGCTCTTGCCGGGGCTATGTAGGCCGCCCCGGCAAGGTTGTTGCCGGGGGAGGTCAAGCTTGTCTTCTGCTCTATATTCATTGGCTTTAATATTGTCTTGGTAGTCTTGTATTCTATCTTCTACTTCTCTGCCAAGCCTTGCCGCAGGTGTGGCTACGACTGCCCGTGCACAAGTAAGGGGTATAGAAGGGCCCATACTTATGTACACCGACAGGCACGGAGGATAGGTTTGGTTAGCTCCGTCTCGAGCAGCCACAACGTCTCTTGTTCTAGGTGATTCCTCTATTTTCCAGGCTTTTTTTATTTATAATAACACCATGGCATGCTCACCCCGCTCTTCGTGTGTGCCCTGCGTCTAATGGAGACGATGGAGAGGAGAGAGAGAGATCATAGACATGGGACCCACTAGTAAGTGAGTCAACAGTCAAGCACATGTTGACGAGCCACTCCCTCTACTCTACTCAACGTAATACTGTATAAAATCAAGTTATTATGGGACAAAGCCACCAACCATTGTTATTTAAGGCTATCGACTTACGCTTTGTAGTCCAGGTTGCCAGTTCCAATCTCGTCTTCCAGATTTGTTAGTTTTAGGTCCAAATTTGATCAATGACAAGTGGGACCCCCACGTTTTGGTCTGATATTTCAGTGTAGGATGGTTTTTTTGCACAAAAACTTTGCGCTGTTAGACAAGTAATGACACGAGTTACACTTATTTTGCAAGTTTAGGAACAAAAATGATAGCGGCATAGAATATCACATCCACCCCGCAGCTGAGATGCTATGGTGATACGAGTTTTTACGTCGCTCGAACTGAGATCCAATGGCTTGGGAGTAGTCTTTGTAATTATGCACAATTTCCAAACTCTCCAAGTTTTTTTTGCAAATAAAACATGCAGGATTCATGTGTGCACCGCTGCATCTTGGATCCAACGGCTCCCATTTGCTCACATTAGGTGCTCCTCGTAGCTTAATTAGCTGCTACGGTGATATAGCATCTAGGTCGTATGATCTGTGATCAGATGCCGCATGCGTAGTACTTGTACTTTTTGCGGAATTCCCAAACTCTGTCAGGCGTATATTGCAAAAAACATTCAAACCTCCTACTGTGAGCCGTTAGATCTACGGGAACTCGTATCACCATAGAAGCTATGGTGCGGGAGCACCTCATATTCTCCCATGTGAGAAAACATCAGGTGTTCTTGCAGCTTGGATGCTATGCTGATACGAGCTTCGAGGCCGTTCGATCTGAGATCCAATGGCATCTAAGCAGTCTTTGTGCTTGTAAGAGGAGGCCGAACTCTTTGGGGGCTTTTATGCAAAAAAAATATTTGAACCACCAAGGAGTTGTTGGGTCACAGATCCAACAGCTCCGAAGAGCTTGTATCACCAAAGCATCTAAGGTGTGGTAGCACATGATATTCTTACATATAGGAAAATATGAGGTCCTCCTTCATCTTAGATGCTACGGTGATACGAGCTTCAAGGTCGTTGGATATGGGATCCATGGGCATCTGAGTAGTTTTTGTACAAATTGTGTGTGATTCTCAAACTCATTAAGGTTTCCTATAAAATGTTAAGGTATCAAGTGAGCTGCTATATCTTAGATCTACAAGCTCCAAGCAACTCGTATCAGCATATAGCATCTAAGGTGTGGAGGCACATGATATTCTCCCCGGGAGGGGGGTGCACAACCAATCGGTGTTTAGGAGGATGCGAACAAATATAATGTTCAAAAAATATAATCTAAACAATCCTAAATAGCGCGTCAAAATTTTATCTAAGGTCGCGGGATTAACCCCTGACAATCTACATAGCTCCACCTAAATACAACATTTGCATGCATGTAGTACTAGACTTCATATTCTTGTTTTAGTTTCCTGTTCATTTTAAATATTGAATTGAAGACCATGCATGTCTTACATTTTACTCCCTTCGTTCCTAAATATTAGTCTTTTTAGAGATTTGAAATGGACTGCCACATAAGGATGTATATAGACATATTTTAGAGTGTAGATTCACTCATTTTGCTTTGTATGTAGTCACTTGTTGAAATCTCTAAAAGACAAATATTTAGGAACAGAGGGAGTATTTTTTAATTTGTGTCATACATGCATGGTTTGGAAAAATAGATGCACTATACTTACTAGATTGTTGTTGTATTCATGTGTGTGTGTGTGTGTGTGTCGTCATATGCTTGATACATGCAAAGTTTTCTCACCAACATACCGTTCATCTTTTAAATTTGAATTTGCAATGAAAGACTTACTAGGGATACCATGAAATGTGAAATCCACGTTGAGATCACTATATCACAAACTCACTCTAATTCAAGAACTCATCATAACTCAATTACCACGTTGAGATTACTATTTGCAAGGAAAATACGAGCATTGTAATACATATTGATCCGTTCGGCAATTTAAAAGATTCCTTTCATATTCTTGAATGGTAGGAATAGCACCCAACTGCGTACCAGCCAGACCCGGGCTTGTGTTGATCCATAAAAAACCAATACTTGGGCTCGTGTCCTTCTGGCGGCGTGCGTGGTACGCACATTAGCCAACCCCAACCAGTCAAGCCTCCGCGTTTCGAATCGAAATATCTAGCGGGCAGAATTCCAGCCCTAGGAAATTCCCCTCATGTCCCCGGTCCATAATGACTACCGATGAACAATGGAGGGATGCTTTCGTAACTAGACAATGTTACCTAACGTGCCGAGCACGGTTCAATTCCCTCGGCCGGTACCCACGGTCAGCCGTCAACTCCATTGCCTAGTACTAGTAGTTAGGAGTACTACACCAGGATGAGCACAGAATTGAGCCCCGTTTGTTCGTGCCTATTACTTGAGTTAATATATCAGGCAATGCACTTATACGGAGGGATTATCCTTTTACTCTGCATATAACTTGTCTGGAGTCTAACTAAGCAAAATGTTTGGCCAAATCCTTTCTTAAGAAATATTGACATCTACAACTGCAAAGATGTATCGCTTGAAAATTTATTGCACTATGCGGGTTATGATATTGTTTCAAATCCTGGATTTTAAATTTCAGAAAATCAAAAAGTGACCGGAAATTCATGAAACTGAGCATGGTCTCGTGATATGGCACAAATATGTTGTCACATTTTTTTGGTTCAATTTGAGACAAGCTGCTTATGAGAAGTCGCACAAATGAAGAGCCAAGGTATTTTGGAACAAAAGACATGTCATGTTAAGGCGAACGCTTTCACTATTCAAACATGGGCATTTATGTGCCGCCATGAGTCCCGCTTCTCATCGGTAGGTGCCGTCTGAGCAAGCGTGTGAGTCGCCGGGAGGCATGCGAGCAGACCACTGCGTCGGCTGATTGGGAGGCGTGCTAGCAGGCTGCTGCACAGGCTCACCGGGAGGCGAGCCCTTTGACCAGGCTCCGCCGCCCACAGTCGCGAGACCACGGGGTTCCACGTTGGCCTGACGACACACAGAGCACGGCAAAGGAGCCACTTCGCACCGCAAGACACCCCTGCAACTGCCGCGAAATCTAAATTTGCCATGAAAAACTTTCGGATTGCCATGCTTAAAATCCGACCAATTATCATTTCTGTTTATTTTAGATCGATCATCGTATCAATGTAAAGTCGGAGTCAGACTGAATGAAATCTATGGCTTGATCAATTGAATGTTCTACTAGAGCCGTATCAAGTTAAATATAAAACGTCATCAAGCCACATGTATTACTTCTAATCGCAAGCATTTCATATTAAATACCACGTCAATTCCAAATATTTTCTTATGGAAGTCAATTCCAAATTAATGTGCATTGCACGTACACATTGACTTGTACTACTAGTACGTGAAACTGGTGCCGTAACTTGTGAACACGTCCAGATATGGTCAACGGCAGCATCGCCCGCAAGTTCTTCGTGTTTGCTCGTGTGTCAAAACGTAGAAGGGGAGGAGAGAAAGAGAGAGAGCAGACATAGAACCCACCAGTAAGTGAAGGCGAATAGTACGTGCTAACGAGCCGGTCCCACTAATGTACTAAAAATAATATTAAAACATGTTATCCATTAAATAGGATGTGGTAATATAACAACATTATATCAACAGAGGGGGTACAACAAACGTTGTTGTACTATGTTGCCTATTGACGTGCAGCTTGAAGGTCGTGGTCGCATGTTCGATCCTCGTCCTTTTTAATTTTAAATTTATATGTGGGTCCAAATTCGTTCCATGATAGGTGGGCTCCTCGGTGCATAGTTTGTAGCACTTTAATTTGTGGGTTCCATTACAGGTGGACTATCGGTGTGTAGTTTTGTAGCTAATTTGTACTCCCTCTGTCCGGAAATACTTATCATCAAAATGGATAAAAGGAGATGTATCTAGACGTATTTTAGTTCTAGATACATCTCTTTTTATCCATTTTGATGACAAGTATTTTCAGACGGAGGGAGTAATAAGTAAAGAGAATTACAAAGTTTTCTTTGCAAAAATACCATGGTGCAACGTTGAAGGTGAGAAAGGACATGCGAGAGAGTGATGACCGAGGCAGGTGCAAATCAATTGGGGAGGCGCGGGGGTTGCAACGGTGTTTGGAGTAGTAGTTGTGGGATGAATGCTACGAAAATATAATCTAAACACACCGGAATAAATCCCATCACAAATTAATCCAAGGTTGGAGTCCCCCTTGCAATGTAAATAGCTTCGGCTCTGTGAGTGATAGAGAGGTAGCTTCAATGTGTGGATGATACGGCGTCAGAAAGCAAGGTCAACCGAGAGAAAAATAGATAGAGAGACAAAGTGAGTGTGGTCCATCATTCATTGAAAAGATATATGTGCTCTGGAGAGATATTGTTCGATTGAGATTTTGGGAAGGGTGATGGATGTAAGATAGAGCTTGAGAGATGATCCAGTCATAGACATGTAGATATATTGTGTGTGTGGGAAGAAGCAAGGTCAACTGATTACATATATAAAGGCAGAGAGATTGAGATAGTGTGGGTAGTCATGCGATCGAAAGAGTGAGACGGGTTGGAGAGAGTGACCGAGATAGACAATGTGCACGAGAGAGTATACAATATGAATATGTCAAATTAGGCTCAAACATGGAGATATATCGTTTGTGTCTGAGAAAGAGCGAGGTCAATCGAGACATACACACACACACACACACACACACAGAGAGGAGAGAGATTGAGAGAGCGTGGCCCGTCATGACGTGGAAAGAGTGGGAGCGGCTTGGATGGACTGACCTAGATAGACAATCTGCGTGAGACACTATAGAGTGTGTCGATTGAGGCCTGAACAGGGAGATATATCATTTGTGTGTGAAAGAAAGTGAGGTTAATCGAGACATAGATAAAGAGAGCGAGATTGATCGAGTTGGCCCATCGTGCGGAAGAAAGAGTGAGACAGTCTCGAGAGAGTGACCTAGATAGACAACGTGCGTGCGTGTGCACGAGAGGGGGTGTCTGCATAGGCAAGGCATGTATCTAGAGAGAGAGGGTGGGAGGGAGGGAGGGAGAGAGAGGGAGCTCAGCATGGAGTGTAATGGAGGGTGTGTGAGGTAGATACATTTGGTAACGGAGTGGAAAAGGGGGGTTGTGCAGTTGAGAGAGTTAGAGATCAAAACATGGAGAGAAAGAATGAGCATGTGTCGAAAACCGATAGCTTCCTAAGGTGGTTAGGAGAGAAAGATTGATCGATACAAGAAGTATGTAGCATGTATGCTGAGGGGGTGGGGCTAAAAACAACATTTGAATGTAGATAGTACGACACTTAGTATCGACGTTTCAATTTAGTGTACATTGCAAGATTTGAATTGAGGACCATGCATATGGCTTCTGTAATTATTTCGAATTCGTGCCATACTAGGTTTGGAACAGTTGAAATTGGCTCGATTGTTGTGCTATTTTGTAGGTCATATGTTTGAATCCGTCCAAAGTTTTCTCACTACCATGGTGTTCATCATACACATATGAACTTCTGTATTTAAAAAGTAGCATGGATACCGTGAAATGCGAAATCCATGTTAGAATTGGAGATCGCTATGTGACACACACTCTAATTCACATAACTCCTCATTAATTTATTTATAGTATCTCCTTTTGAATGACTGATGATTTGCAAGGAAAACACGGGCATGGTAATACATACAGATTTGTTTGCAAATGGAAGAAGATTTGTTTGCATTTTCAAATGTAGGTGCACCAGACAGACCAGGGTCGTGTCGTGGTGGTCGCCTGGGTCGTACGGACACTAGCACCCAGCCACCCACCCCTCCCTCCCTTCCATGTTTCGGATTAAAATATCTGGAGGCCCCAATTCCAGCCCTGCAAAATCTCCCTTCTCCACAGTCCCCTTCCGTGCCCAGAGCACTCAAATCCCTAATTCGCCGCCAACCCAAGCAAAGTTCGAATCGCCCCTCGTCTCGTCTCTTTCCCACCTTTGTGCCGGACGACGACGACGAAGACGATGGTCGCGCTTCACCACCTCACCGGAGCGACCTCATCTATGCCCTTGTCCAACGCACCGGGTGCTCCACCGACAACGTCGGCTGCCGCAACTGACGTGCCTCACAGACACCAACTTCCACCGCATTAGGTGTGCTTCACCGACGCCGTCTCTAACCTCACTGGGGCTACTTCACCAAGCACATCGTCGCACCTCCGCCCCTCGAGGCCGTTAGGGCTTCACCAATGGTCTTGTCCACTGCATCATAGCGGTCCGCTGCCACTCAAGATCTGCATCCGTGCGCAGCCAGTCAGCTCATCACCCTCAACGGCTCTGAAGTGACCTGCACTCTAGCTAGGCAACCATGCCCGAACGCTGGCCCAAACTAGGTATCCACATATCACTCCCTAGTGCATCGTTCCTATGATGTTTGGATAGCCTTTCACTTCTCTCTTAGCTTATACGCCTATGCAACTCTGACATCTACTCTTATTTCTTCTGGAGATATCATCTGAAACAAGCAAAACCATTTTTTAGCGAAGCATGACGGTGCTACGGGATCTGGTACACATCCTGCACACCGGTATAACCTTGTAAGTACATGTCCTATGGTACAACAGCAAGGTCGACTCCTCTTATTTGATCAACCATTCGTTGTGTCAAAAATGTAGAGGGGGATGCAAGGAGCACAAGGCCTGCACATCCAAGCAACTGGTAACAGTAACATGGACTTGTACATGGAACATCCCAAGCACAAGCATAGGTGCAGTGAGCCAGTACAATGAGCTCGCGTAAGTCCCTGCATTTCATTTAATTCATATTGGCCTGCTTGTATGATTTGTGTGTAGTGGCGGATCCATGAATTCAAGTTACCAGGGGCGAAAATTTAACTTAAAAAATACAAACGCACTTGCACTCCGGAAATCAACATAACTTGAGAAATGTGAAGCCATGCACTTCAAAAACCAGCTTATGATCCAAAGTAGTTCCAGATTATAAAACACTAAATGATGTAAGCACCAAAAAACACAAAATGCAACATGGTGTACAAGGACTACTAACATGGTCAGTACCTGCTTGAATTATTTGTTCTCTGGCTGAAAATATTGAAGTGCAATTGCACCTATAACCAGTGCGCAAAATGCATATCAATATATCTATCCCGCGCAAGTATGCCAATAGTTTAAACAACATATTAGAAAAGTATTTATGCTACGTTGTCATGATACGGACACTTTCTGGCAGATGGCTTGGATGTTTCCTCAAGCCATGAAAATGTACTATAATTTGCTTGTCATCAATGCCTGCAAATCTCTATGTCTCTGTCAACATAGCAGATCATCATTAGACACTAAATCCTTCAATGGGAGCTTGCAAAATGCTTGCATTAGATCCCTCATTAGACACTATATGTTCATCACCAGGAGCATGTAAAATGTTTGCATCAGATCCTTCATTAGCAGTCTGTCCATTAGACACTTTAGGATCAAGAATTGTATGTTTGCACCTGAAACTTGATTGGATACATCAGATTCAGTGAGTTCAGTATTGATTGGGGGAGTTATAAAATAAGCAAAAATTGGTTTCATTTTCTCATAGATTCCCTACATACAAGTAGTTTTACAACACAGTCAGGTTTAACTATTGGCTAGAAATTGAACAGTTGAATTAGATATAAACAGGGATGTGATGTACATGCTCATTGCGCATGCTGCTCTTGCAAGCTGCAACTGTCCGTTTGCTCAAGCTTGATGACATGTCCGTGCTGCCGTTGCCTCCCACGCAGGCTACCCCCAGGGTTGGATCTTCATCTTCTTGTCCTTCCATTCGCTTGAAGCCCGGCGACCGGCATCCAACGAGGGCGCGCGGAAGTGCTGTGTCAATCTGTCCAGCGGTGGCTAGGTTAGGAGTGAACCAGACTGTAGGCTGCAGCGAACAAATTAGGATTTTTCATGCTGTCGATCAATATGGGAGGCGCTCGTTTGGGCCACGAGCCTGCTATAGGGCCTGCCTTGCACTTACGTTATTGGCCCAGCCAAATTGAAATGATTTTCTTCATTTCTTACATTGCCTGCTCGTGCTTTGGGACAACCAAACTAGCCTGGGCCAACCTCGACGACTCAAACTAGGAGCACACTTTCCAACCGCCCGAGGCAGCCGCCCATACCAGCCCTTACGGTGGCGTCACCCATTTTTGGGTGTATGATTGGGGTAGTGAAAAATTTCCAGGGGCGCTTTTGATTTACCCACAGAATGGTTGAATTGCTTGTTTCTATGAACTGAGTTTGCCAATAATGTGAAGGATGCCAGTCTTTTCATGCTGTTGTAGATTGCTTAGATATCGATATGACAAATGTAATCGCATGAAATATGCAGTAAAAGCCAGTGTGATGTGTGTGTGGCTACAACTAGTCTGGCAACCTGTCCTCATATAACATATCAAGGACGCACCATCTTATCAAATTAACCATTGGACTTACCAATGTCATGTGGGAAGAAAGAAGTATTGGGACTGCGTATCTAAGCAATTGATCTCATGGACTCCTTAGTAGAACCTTGTAAGTGAAAAAGAAGCTGCAGTGTGCCTGTACAAAGAGCTAGCGTAAGTTCAGTTACCTGCTTCTTGGAATTTTAGTTAGCCACTTATTGCAAAATTGTTCAATTACATTGCTTGGCTTCATTTAGTTTGCTACTGATTAAAAATGCCATAGCCTGCTAATCCTATTACAGATTGCGCTTATCTATGTGTTGATACTTATTGTTAAGAATTACCTATTTGCCTGAACTTAAATAGCTACTTAAGCATGTAGATAGCTGGTCATATGTACTTCTAGGATGCAGCCGAATTCACGTGTAATTTACATTCTGATACCCTGTTTTTTAAATGGTTAGTTGTTATCACTTGTAGCACTAGTAATGTTAAATGTTTGCATGTTCATAGATAGACAATTGTCAGGTTTATATGAGGGACACTGTCTTTTTAACTTATATATATATATGTGTGTGTGTGTGTGTGTGTGTGTGTGTGTGTGTGTGTGTGTGTGTGTGTGTGTGTGTGTTGGAATCATTTTGCTTACATCAAAGAAATTTACAGATGTCTGTGTTGCTGGTAAACGGTACCGACTTGTTACTTTAATATGTTGCCAAGAACTTGTTAGTTTTACTAGTTCATGTGTAATTAAATACGTTGCCAAAACTGGTTAGTTTTACTAGTTTAATTTTAGTTTCCTATGGCTCTTGCAACACATTATTTATGATTGCTAACATTCAAGTTTGTAGGATCCAACTAAAACTCTGTTGGCACAACATGTATGTTGTCAGAAACTTCCTTGTTTACTTGGTTTGCTGCTGTAACTTGTTGCTGTAATCATCTTACCAACTTCAAGTTTTCATGATCCAATTGTAACTCCAATTGCACAGCAGGTATATTTTCAAAAATATATTTGTGTAACAGGTTTGCTACTGCAACCAGTTGCTTTAATCACGTTACTGGCTACTCAACTTTTCAGGATCCAAAAGAAACTAAAATGCCACTATAGGTACCTTTTGCAAAACTTGTTTGTTTAACTGCCTTGCTGCTACAACCGGTTACAATGATGTTAATAACTACTTTTCAGCACCCAAATGAAACTCTTTAATTCCTTGTTTGTTTAACTAGTTTGTTGTTATAACTCCTAGTTGAGATGTTTTGCTAACTTCAACTTTTCAGAATTTAATCGGAACTTTACTGGCAAAATAGGTTAGCCCAAGATCAAAGTGCGAGGTCTCCATGGACCTTGTATCACTACTAGGGAAAACCTTATACATAGAATCTTAGTAGCAGTGCGGCTCAAAAAGAAGCGCTACTGCTAATTAGCAATAGCGCGGGTATGCAAAACTCGCTACTGACACGGGGTTAGCAGTAGCGCGCGAGAAATAACCCGCTGCTACAAATATCGACCAACAGTGTCCACCACCTCACATTTAGCAGCATCGCGTTGTTGCGACCCGCGCTACTGATAAAGTTGTAGTAGTAGCGCACTTTTTCTGAGGTCGCTGCTGCTAATTTTCAAATTGGGCACACTGTTGGTCCCGATTAGCAGTAGCGCTTGTGTGGAAAGCGCGTTGTTGCTACTTTCTTATCAGCAGCGTGTTTACGTCCCGCGCTATTGCTAATCCGCACCAACCCACCACCTTTCCCCACCCGTCCTCCCCTCCCCCATCTCCTCTCTTCCCTTTCCTGTACCTCCCACATCCTCCCTCTCTCACTCTTCTTCTTCCTCAATACTTCTCCCCCATTACTCTCCCTCTTCTACCGACCTTTCTCTCTCTTCATTACTCCTACCTAACTACACCACCTCCATTAATGCATCTACTTTCTCTTTTTCCTTCCCCCTCCACTAGTTGAAGTTGTCTCCCCCCAAATTAGCTAGCTAGGTAGATGTAGCATTTAGTTAAGTGACCTATTTGCCCCCTAACTAGATCTATCTTTGTCAAGAAGATGAGAAAGGCGCTGGAGCCGCTGCTGAAGGTACGGAAGACGAGGTCTGTGTTCTGGGACTTGGAGTATTGGCACAAACTCAATACACCTCATTGCCTTGATCAAATGCATATATGTAAGAATGTCCTTGAGAGCTTGCTCGCAACACTGATGAACATGCCGGATAAGACCAAGGATGGGCCGAATGCATATCTGTAATATATATATGTTCCTATTTTGTATACATATTTAGCTGTCAAATGATGCAATATATATCGCCTTCCCTTCATTCACTGCTCTCGGAAAAAAGTGAGAGAAAATAAAGGAAAAGAAAAAGGAAAATTGGTTATAGTAGTAGCGGTTTACTGAAAAGAGCTACAGCTAGTCAAGCTAGCAGTAGCGGTTTCCGTATAAAACCGCTACAGCTAGTCAAGGTAGTAGTAGCGTGCTTGGTCCAAACGCGCTACTGCTACGTCCACTTAACCCAAAATCCTCACTGTCCCTGCTTCATCCCGCCTCTTTGCCCCCCAAATCCCCACTCTCTCTTCCCTCATTGCACCGCCGTGCCCCGACGCTCACCCCCGACCCCGGCGCTCGCCCCCGACCCGGCCCTCGCCCCCGACCCCGATGCGCCACGCCTCCCTCCTCTTCTTCCTCCCCTCCCAACCTCGGCCGTCGTTGGGCCTGCCTCCTCGCCCCTGCACCCTCTGTAAACCCCCCCTCTCTGCTAGCTAGGGTTCTTCGGTTAATTTACTTAGGTTTTAGTTAGGGCAGTAGGTTAATTAGGTTATCTATTTAGTTATGAATTTAGCTAGGTTTTAAAATAGGACAGAAATTTAGGGTTAAGCAATTGTAGTTAAAAGGAAAGGCAGCATTTAAGCAATTGTCCAAATCAGCATCCCTTGTTAAAGCAAATTTAGGTAGGCTGAATTTAGGTAGGCTGAATTTATATGCAAATTTGAACTGGACATGTGATATGTGGACATGTCATGTTTTGGAATGTCATGTTTGGAATTTGGACATCTCATTTGGACATGTGATGTTTCGGTTCAATTTTGGTAAATGATCTGAGTGGCCTATGTTACAACGGAATGTTGATTCATTTCCGTTCCGGTGAACTTTAGGCGCTCGATATGTCCATTTTTTAGCAAAGGTCATGCCGAAATTTTCCGTGAATTTTGGCATGATTTGTGCTAGATAGTAGGCATATCGAGTGCTGGCACATAGATTTCTTTTTTATGTCATTTCTCATTTTTTCATACTTTTAGAAATAAACAAGGAGACTTAATCATAGGAAACATGTCGAACAACGAAGAAACTGGGCCTTCTGACCAAGATGCAGACGAGATGGATTATGAGGGTGAACAAGAGTACCTCGACTATTTGACTGCTAAGCAAGGTTTGCAGGTCGGCCTCGATGATGGTACTGACACCGACATCGACACCGACGGCGCCGACACCTATGGCGGCGCCGAGACCGACGGGGAAGATACCGGCGGGGAAGGTACCGGCGCCGATGCCGCTACCGAAAAGAAGAAGCATAAGAAGCAGAGGATACGAAAACCTAACAAACTAGGGATTGGATGACTAGTGATCACAAAGCTGGCACCTAGCAAGTTTGAGCCATTAGAGCCAGAAGAACCTCGCAAGTGCTATGGGAACCAAGTAGGATGCATCCTACGGGAATGCATGAGCATCAACGACGATGAATTAAGGAGTAAAGAACATTTCACGCAGTTGCTCCTAACAAAGTGGCACAAGAGATTCAAGTTCCCCGACCGGGATGATAACATAGAACAACTGTGGGATGATCCAAAGATGAAAAAGATTAACAATCACGCCATGAGCATGTTTAGCAATGATTTGGCCTCCTGGAAAGGGAGGGTGAAACGAGCTATTGAGGCTGAGCAACCCCTGTCCAAGATTTTGGAGGAAAATCCGACACTTACGGAAGAGGAGTTCGAAAAGTTCAAGGACACTTGTGCTACCGAGGCAGCCAAGGCTAAGGCTGCAAAATTCAAGAGCCTTCAGCAAAGGAACGCGGGGAAGCATTGCCTCGGAAGCCGTTGCTACCTCGGTAAAAGGCCCATATGGGATAAGGAGGACTCGGAACGTGAAGCCGCGGGTCTCCCAGACCCCTTCGCGAAGTTCACCAACCCCTTGGAGCGTGACTTCATCAGGGCCCGCTACAAGTGGAACAAGGAAAAATAATTTACACGGACTAGATAATGAGGAAATTGATTAGACTATTGGAGAAGCAACACCAGCTTGCAACCGAAAGCCCTACTTCTCCGATGAGGCCCAAGTGGGACACCCCTCTCAACCGGGCCTTGAACGAACTTAAGGGACTCCCTTTGGGCCAGCTGCCGCAATATGGTCATGTGCACGGCACTGGAGACGGCGCCACGTGGAAGGTGTTTTACAACGAGGGCCCGGAGGCCAAGAAGCAGAAAAAGAAGTTTAGTCAGGCAGACATCAACGCGAAGGTGAAGCTTGCGGTCGAGAAAAAAGCAGCTGAGGATGTGGAAAAAACAGCCGAGGAGAAAATTGAGTTGCTACAGCAGGCAGTCAATGCAGCTGTAACTGCCTGCAGAAATGATTTCGCTACTAACTTGGTTCCAGCTATCATCAATTGAACGAAGGAAAATCCAGACAAGACGGTACATGATTTCCCGATGCCCAGTTTCGTCGGGAGCAACTCCATGAACAACAACAACACCGCACCATCACTTGCTCACGCAACCGGGCCTCCTCTCGCAGTCGCTCCCGCTCATAGCAGCCCGTCCTCAGTCTCTGGCGCGCTAGGTGGGCCTTCGTCTTTGGCTGAGCTCGACGCCGTCACGGTAATTACATGTCGCACCAACATATATATATATATATATATATATATATATATATATATATATATATATATATATATATATATAGAACATTCCATTTTCGTTGCCTTTCGGATGTTTTACGCCACAAACATATGTGTTTGCAGGGCGAAGAAACCCCGTGCACCATACTCTACTTGATCAAAGGCCAGAAGGTGGACGTGGTAAAGGGGATGATATTGAACCCCTTGAAACCAACGTTCCACAACCAGCCGATCCCCGCTGGGCACTTCAGGCTTAGCTTGTCCAGTGTGAAATCGAGGCATGAGGCTTTGCCTCCTCCAGTACAGCATGTGGGAGAGGACGACGAGACCCCGCCGTGGATTGGAAGCTGCAAGGGTTGGGTGCTGCTATGGCCGAAGAATCTTATTCGTCTGGAGCCGGCCGAGAGCACACCAATAACCACACATCAACAAGCATGTGCGGAGACCACCACCCCGCCTACGCAATTACCAGCTGCTGTAGTGTCGGGTGAGAGTGGCGGATGACGTGATGAAGGGGATGCAATAGTACTGGCTGATGTAATCGTTACTGTAGAACAGAGAATGGATGATGAGACGGAGGTCGGCCCTATGGGTTTCCTCAATACAAATGCGTATGACTGTGACATAGATATGATGAGTCAACCATATGATGAATCGGGCTATCAGCATGCGAATGAGGATATGGATGATATGCCCGGGCAGGAAGATCATTGGAAGGATTGCAAAAAGTCTCTCTTCATGAATTCCTCATAGGACACGCCTGAAGATGCCGCCTCAACACAGGCTCAACTAGCCGGGGATCGTACAGTGCTTAGCTCGGGAACCCTGGGGCAGGGGTTAAGGAAGGGTCTGGAAGGTGTGCCCAAGAAAAAGGAGAGGAAGAGATAGGGGAAGATAACTGCCTCCAAACAAGCCAGAGCACATAGCCGCCAGACGATGGATTCTGAAGAGCGTGTACCCGTGAAAGGTGCGGCCATGTTCCATCTCACGGGCGAGCCGATGCTACCGCCGAAGCTGCTGGAGGCACTATCACGGGATCTCAGGAGACTGCACGACCATGTGCTATCGACTGAGAAAAGCCTACTAGCCTCAAAGGATCCAGGATATCCGACATACGCGGCTCGTGTGCCTGAGGGGAAGTGCTACGTCGAGACACGGCCCGCGGGGGTGTTCTTCCTGCAGTTTGACCATATCTTTGAGATGTTTCTAACAAGGCGGCTCGATTTTACAATCGTCCGCCTTTTTGCGCTACATATGAGCTCCGTCATGAAGAGTTAAGAAGTCTCGCAAATCTGTGTGGCGGATCCGTACTACATGCACGAGTCTTTCTTGAGTCTCGGCGACTTTGAGCGTGAAACTGCTAGGGACTACCTCCAAAACTTCATGGTACATAATAAGGACCGGGAAATTGTCCTCGTGCCTTATCATCCAAAGTAAGTCAGTTCCAGACAACCCTTTCGTACATTTCAATCATTCCTTCTCGCTCATATGGAGAATAATTTGAGGTGTCTTTTCTCTGCAGCAACGGGCGCGCCGTCCTTATCGTTCTTTACCCGCAAGTCTCCCACGCCATGTATTTTGACCCTTCTAGAGACTACGAGAAAAAGGACTACACCCACATAATGAATATTCTAGATGATGCTCTCCAAGGATTCAGCATTAGAGGTGGCCACATGCAGATCAGGAAACAAAGGAACAAGAAGATGGGTTTCGCGCATAAAACTAACTTCTCCTGCATCCATGTCCCAAAACCAAGTAAGAAGGATGGATTCTACATCGTCCATCTCATGATTCAGTTCAACACGGATCACCAAAAGCTTCGCATGACAAGCAGAAATGATGATCATATCCACAAGTGGCTAGAATCTCATGGAGAAGTGGATTATAAACTTAGAGATGACTTCTTTCGCATCCAAAGGGACATTGCGACGATCATCATGAAAGAAGTCCTCGATGAGAAAGGGATGTTCCACCACGGCCCTATATCGCGAGCTGACGTCCGAACTCACATAGGCATGCAACGTCTAGACCTCACGTCGTTCAAGAAGCTAGAGTCCATCCTCGATGATAGGAAGGATTGAACTTCTAGTGATTTATGATGCCGGTGATGATGATATGTGTCGGTTGAACTTGTATACTTTTTGTAGCGATGAAACTTTGTGATGTCCACGGTCCCTGCCGAACTTGCGTAACACTACTTTGTTAGTTTGCGTACGATGACCTACATACCTCTAGTTAATTAGTTTGTGTACTGTATGTTGCATCTAGTTTCTAACCCTTTCTTTTTCGTGTTGCTCTAGTATATTTTGTTGCATATGATTGTACATCCTCTTCATGAAGATGCATCTCTAACAGGTACCTAGTTTCTTGATGGTGAGATGGAAGTGCTATGTCGTGTACAAAGGGAAGGTTTCGGGGGTGTACAACGAGTGGCCTGAGTGTCAGGCGCAAGTTAATGGGTTCTCGGGCGCCAGCCATAAAGGCTTCAAAAGCAGACAGGAAGGAGAAGCTAGTTACTTGAGGTTCACGCTAGCGCAAGAGAGGACTCGTAACCACTGCCTCATGTACTGCATAGTTCCGCTCTCACTCATAGTGATAGCTCTTCTCGTGTCTACCTTTGTTTAGATGGATAAAGTTGTAGTTGCAAGTATTCGAAACTTGCATGTATCGCTATTTTCGAGATGATGACAAGATACCACTTTGTGTTGGATGATGATTATGATGAGACTATTCGTATGTAGATGCTATGATTACATTTGTGGTCTTGCAGGCATTTGTATGTGTATCATGATGACATTTGTATGTGCTAAAGATTCTTCTATAAAGCCTATGCAAATACAAAACAAATATGCAGAAAAAAAAACAAAAACTATTAAAATTAGCAGTAGCGAGTGGAGAAAAGTTAGCAGCAGCGCGATAGTAGCAGTGGCGCGCACAGGAGAAGCGTGCTATAGCTATTAGCAGTAGCGAGCTCCATGGAAGAACGTTGCTGCTACACTTGTATATCAGTAGCGCGAGCGTGCACGCGCTACTGCTACGGGTTAGCTGTAGTGCCTTATTAGTAGCACCGCCTCCCGCGCTACTGATATACCTAGAACCCGCGCTGCTGCTAGGCTTTTCCCTAGTAGTGTATTATTCCACAGCAGTGGCACCGGCCCAATCGTGCATCATGAATTGCCAACTGTTGATGCTCTAGAGGCTACACTATTGGTAGAAAGAGATTCTCCTTCTGCACTTATAGATGAAGTTGACATGTTGATGAAGCAAACAACACAATCACAAGCAGTACTCAAGACAACCATTAAATATTTGGTGCATTTCAAAACAAAGCAAGCTGAGACTGACCGCATTGTTAAGGTCCTGAATAAAAAAGGAAAATAAATTCCCACTTGGTAAATCATGGGTGAAATGTTCTTTCCATCGTTGAATAAACTTTGTGTTGTTTGTTCATGCAATCGATCAAACCATTTGTTTTAGAGATCATGTAATAATTGTTTTTTTGTTTTTTGGGTTGTAATTTTTTTAGCACAAGTTTGTATTAATTGATAAGACTCTGAGACATTTCATTTTGATTGATGTGCCAGACCTACAAATATGCCAATCGGGCTGAATGTGCATTCGGCAATAATAGTAGTATAAATGGTGCTTAAGTGGCATGCATCTAAAAGGGTCAAGATATTGTACTAGCTTCGCTAAAAAGGATGCTCTTCTAGCAAAAAAAGTGCAGCGGCCTGGCTTATGTATGTTAGTTTATATTAGTTGATATTACTCTATAGGTGTTTATAAGTCTGTTAGTGTTGTACATTATTGGTTGATTGACTCGGTATTTTGAATCTTGAGACATCGCTTGTGTACATATCTATATGGGAGTACACATTATGTTGCGTGTGACACTTGAGATGGACATAAAGTGGTTTCAAATATTCGAATTCACCTTAAACTGGATTCTAGCTTCTGAATTCGAGTATCGGCTTTTGTAAATCATATTCATATATGACAGTGGAATACATCTTTGTCGTGCTTTCGAAGATATATAAAAACGCATAGAATGATTTATAAAGATTCGTATAGGAATACAGAATGGACTCGAATTTATTTGTCAAGGTAAACTTGGATTCTTATTGTCCCAAAATTCAAAAGAAGCAACAAAATGTCCACTCCCACGTCGGCTGCCCGAAGCCAGTGTTTGGGAGATGGAAATTACTGTCTACCCCTTGCACAGACAATGCATCTGCTCGATTTCCACGTCTCTCAATAGGGGTAGGTTAGTAACTTCAACTAGACATGACACAACCGCCTCTGAGCCCATTCCAACAGGTGGGCGCCAAACATGAGCGGCAAAACACATTTGATTCAAGCTCGTCCGAAAGACATCTGTCTCTCCCTCCATTTCCCCATTCATACACGGTGGGAGGCAAAACAAACTCGACTCGGCCAAAATCAATGTAGGCAAATATTTTCAATAGGGGCAGGTTCCTAACTTCACTCAGACGTGACACAACCGCCTACCTGTCAGCCCCATTCATACACCGTGGGTACCAAAACAGCCTCTCCTCACCTGAAATCGCTCTGGGAAAATATTGGGGAGATGCGCGATTACCGTGCAATCCCCAACCGACGTGACGTCCAAAATTTTAAACGGGGGCTAAGTTCCTAACTTTCCCATATTTCAGACAGGCGCGTCCCAAAAACATTGTTCCCCGTACCTCTCCCTCCATTTTCCCATTCATACATCGTCAACGCTAGAACACCATCCCCACATCAGCCTCCTCCGTCCGCCACCCCGTCCATCGCCGCCGTCCTCCACCCCATCCATCGTCATTGTCCTCCACCATGCCGGAGCTCCTACCAAGACCGCGTCGTCCACTGCTAGAGATGGTCGTTTCTCATCCATAGCGACGGGCAAGGAGCCTTGCATCGCGTCCTATCACTTCATCGGCACCAATGTCCTCTTTGTCGGGGCCGCTCACATGACCTTCTCGTCCACCGCAACGGGACTTCTCCCCCGATTCACCCGTCTACCATCGCAAGTCTACTTCAACACCATCGACAGCCATCGCACCCCGATGCCTACACGGTGCCGCAAGAGAGGTGGTACTTTATATCTGCTCAACATTTTTATTTCAACCAGAAAATTGATTGTAACTTGGTTACTGTACTTTCTTTTCAGCTCTTAGAACTTAGTTCTTAGTTCGAAGCAAACAATGGATGGTAAATAGCATTTCTGCGGTTTGCAGCTTTAAATCTGCCATGGCACAGTCATCATATGGTTTAATTGATCATGCTTAGGGTTTAATTGATCATGTTGGTTCCGTGGTGGTTTCTTTAATAGAAATTGGAGGGGAAACCCTCTTTTGCTAAAAAAAATGCTTAGGGTTTCCCCCTTTTATGATCAGCATATGTGCTTTGTGTCATAATAGCACTGCTCCACCCATCATGCTAAACTAGCTTAGTTCTTAAAATAATAATCTGACATTATTAAAACAGAGTCATTTAATTGGTCAGCTAAATGTTCCTAATTTAGTTTCGAAAATGCATGTACGCCACTCGGGTGTATCTACAGGTTGCCCACGGTGGGCGCGGCCCACCCTGGGATTTTGGGTCGGCCCAGGCCCGATTCCCCTTTGTTCTGAAGTGCTTCTGATCTCTACTCACCCCCAGCCGCCTGCCTCGCCGACAACTTGCCATCCATGGACTGCATGACTCTAGGAGGAGACGCCGGACTAACAGGAGGTCAGGAGCCGCTCGCCCAACAGCGTCACCGCTGCCCGGGCGCGCCGCCGTGCCTACCTTCCCAGTCCATTCAAGGCTCAGGCATGCAGCAGCCACTAAGCGAACTTGATTTATCCTGAGATGCATCCTCAACACTCAGCAACCACTCCTTGCTACGTCTTGAGCTTGCGTTGCTTTTCCTTGAAGAGGAAAGGGTGATGCAGCAAAGTAGCGTAAGTATTTCCCTCAGTTTTTGAGAACCAAGGTATCAATCCAGTAGGAGGCTCCTCAAAAGGCCCACACACCTACACAAACAAACAAGAACCTCGCAACCAACGCAATAAAGGGGTTGTCAATCGCTTCATGGCCACTTGCGAAAGTGAGATCTGATAGAGATAATATGATAAGATAAATATTTTTAGTATTTTTATGATATAGATTGGAAAGTGAAGATGCAAATAAAAATAGATGGTAAACTTATATGATAAGAGATAGACCCGGGGGCCATAGGTTTCACTAGTGGCTTCTCTCAAGATAGCATAAGTATTACGGTGGGTGAACAAATTACTGTCGAGCAATTGATAGAAAAGCGAATAATTATGAGATTATCTAGGCATGATCATGTATATAGGCATCATGTCTGTGACAAGTAGACCGACTCCTGCTTGCATCTCCTACTATTACTCCACACGTCGACCGACTCCTGCCTGCATCTAGAGTATTAAGTTGACAAAGAACAGAGTAACGCATTAAGAAAGATGACATGATGTAGAGGGATAAACTCATGCAATATGATATAAACCCCATCTTTTTATCCTCGATGGCAACAATACAATACGTGCCTTGCTACCCCTGCTGTCACTGGGAAAGGACACCGCAAGATTGAACCCAAAGCTAAGCACTTCTCCCATTACAAGAAAGATCAATCTAGTAGGCCAAACCAAACTGATAATTCGAAGAGACTTGAAAAGATAACTTAACACACATAAAAGAATTCAGAGGTGATTCAATTATTTCTCATAGATAAACTTGATCATAAACCCACAATTCATCGGATCTCGAGACACGCCACAAAAAGAGTTACATCGAATAGATCTCCAAGAAGATCGAGGAGAACTTTGTATTGAGATTCAAAGAGAGAGAAGAAGCCATCTAGCTAATAACTATGGACCTGAAGGTCTGTGGTAAACTACTCACAACTCATCGGAAGGGCCTTGGAGATGATGTAGAGGCCCTCCATGGTCTATTCCCCCTCCTGTGGAGTGCCGGCAAAGGCTCCAAGCTGGGATCTCGTGGATACAGAAGGTTGCGGTGGTGGAAATAATTTTGCGTGGTGCTCATGGATGTTTTCAGGGTACATGGGTATATATAGGAGGAAGAAGTAGGTCGGTGGACGCTCGAGGGGCCCAGGAGAGTGGGGGCGTGCCCACCTCCAAGGGGCGCGCCGGGCACCCTCGTGGCCGCCTCCTCTGTTGCTTGACGTCCACTCCAAGTCCCCTCGATCACGTTTGTTCCAAAAAGATCGCTCCCGAAAGTTTCATTCCGTTTGGACATCGTTTGATATTCCTTTCCTTCGAAACACTGAAATAGGCAAAAAAGACAGCAATTCGGGCTGGGCCTCCAGTTAGTAAAGCCCATGAACATCCAAAACGGGTAATATAAAAGCATGGAACAATAAAAAATTCTAGATACGTTGGAGACGTATCAAGCATCCCCAAGCTTAATTCCTGCTCGTCCTTGAGTAGGTAAATGATAAAAATAGAATTTTTGACGTGGAATGCTACCTAGCATAATTCTCAATGTAATGTTCTATATTGTGGCATGAATTTTTAGATCCAAATGATTCAAAATAAAAGTTTGTATTGACATAAGAAATAGTAATACTTCAAGCATACTAATCAAAGCAATCACGTCTTCTCAATATAACATGGCTAAAGAAAGTTCATCCCTACAAAATCATATAGCTTGGTTATGCTCCGTTTTCATCACACAAGAATGCTCACAACTTGCACACCCCGGATGACAAGACAAGCAATTGTTTCATACTTTAGTAATCTCAAACTTTTTTCAACTTTCACGCAATACATGAGCGTGAGCCATGGATATATAACTATGGGTGGAATAGAATATGATGATGGAGGTTGTGTGGAGAAGACAAAAAAAGGAGAAAGTCTCATGTTAACGAGGCTAATCAACGGGCTATGGAGATGCCCATCAATTTATGTCAACATGAGGAGTAGGGATTGCCATGCAATGGATGCACTAGAGCTATAAATGTATGAAAGCTCAACAAAAGAAACTAAGTGGGTGTGCATCCAACTTGCTTGCTCACGAAGAACTAGGGCATTTGAGGAAGCCCATCGTTGGAATATACAAGCCAAGTTCTATAATAATGAAAAATTCCCACTAGTATATGCAAGTGACAACATAAGAGACTTTCTATATGAAGAACATGGTGCTACTTTGAAGCACAAGTGTGGAAAAGGATAGTAACATTGCCCCCTTTTTATTTTCTATTTCTTTTTTTCTTTTTTTTCTTGGGCCTTTTTTTTGCCTTTCTTTTTTTTCCTTTGGCCTTTCTTTTTTGGCCTTTCTTTGGGGGGGGGGGCAATGCTCTAATAATGATGATCATCACACTTCTATTTATTTACAACTCAAAAACTAGAACAAGATATGACTCTATATGAATGCCTCCGGCGGTGTACCGGGATGGGCAATGAATCAAGAGTGACATGTATGAAAAATTATGCATGGTGGCTTTGCCACAAATACGATGTCAACTACATGATCATGCAAGGCAATATGTCAATGATAATGTGTGTCATGATGATGAACAGAACGGTGGAAAGTTGCATGGCAATATATCTCGGAATGGCTATGGAAATGCCATAATAGGTAGGTATGGTGGCTGTTTTGAGGAAGATATAAGGAGGTTTATGTGTGATAGAGCATATCGTATCACGGGGTTTGGATGCACTGGCGAAGTTTGTACCGACTCTCAAGGTGAGAAAGGGCAATGCACGGTACCGAAGAGGCTAGCAATGATGGAAAGGTAAAAGTGTGTATAATCCATGGACTCAACATTAGTCATAAAGAACTCATATACTTATTGCAAAAATATACAAGTCATCAAAAACCAAGCACTACGCGCATGCTCCTAGGGGGATAGATTGGTAGGAAAAGACCATAGCTTGTCCCTGACCGCCACTCATAAGGATGGCAATCTAAGAACACCTCATATTTCAAATTTCTTACACAATGGTTACCATATGTGCATGCTACGTGACTTGCCAACTTCAACACAAGCATTCTTTAAATTCACAATTACCCAACTAGCATGACTCTAATATCACCACCTCTATATCTCAAAACAATTATCAAGTATCAAATTGATCATAGCATCCAATTCACTTCCTATGATAGTTTTTATTATACCCGACTTGGATGCCCATCATTCTAGGACCAATTTTATAACCATAGAAAATACCATGCTGTTCTAAAGGACTCTCAAAATGATATAAGTGAAGCATGAGAGATCAACAATTTCTACAAAATCAAGCCACCGCCGAACTCTAAAAAGTATAAGTGAAGCACTAGAGCTAAAACTATCTAGCTCAAAAAATATAAGTGAAGCACATAGAGTATTTTAATAAATTACAATCAAATGGGTTTCTTCCAAAAGGTGTGTACAGCAAGGATGACTGTCGTAAACTAAAAAACAAAGACTAATACAAGACGCTCCAAGCAAAACACATATCATGTGGTGAATAAAAATATAGCTCCAAGTAAAGTTACCGATAGACGAAGACGAAAGAGGGATGCCTTCCAGGGCATCCCCAATCTTAGGCTTTTGGCTATCCTTGAATATCTTGGGGTGCCATGGGCATCCCCAAGCTTAGGCTCTTGCCACTCCTTATTCCATAGTCCATCAAATCTTTACCTAAAACTTGAAAACTTCACAACACAAAACTCAACAGGAAATCTCATAAGCTCCGTTAGTGCAAGAAAGAAAAAGCACCACATAAGGTACTGTAATGAACTCATTCTTTATTTATATTGGTGTTAAACCTACTGTATTCCAACTTCTCTACGGT
>NC_041391.1:362683783-362712656 GCF_002162155.2 Triticum dicoccoides | reverse complement strand
ATACTTATGGAACTCTAAAAATCCTACTGAGGGAGTCCTGGACTAGGGGGTGTCCGGATAGCCGAACTATCATCATCGGCCGGACTCTAAGACTATGAAGATACAAGATTGAAGACTTCGTCATGTGTCCGGATGGGACTTTCCTTGGCGTGGAAGGCAAGCTTGGCGATACGGATATGTAGATCTCCTACCCTTGTAACTGACTCTGTGTAACCCTAGCCCTCTCCGGTGTCTATATAAACCGGATGGCTTTAGTCCGTAGGACGAACAACAATCATACCATAAGGTAGCTTCTAGGGGTTAGCCTCCTTGATCTCGTCGTAGATCCACTCTTGTAACACACATCATCAATATTAATCAAGCATGACGTAGGGTTTTACCTCCTTCAAGAGGACCCGAACCTGGGTAAAACATTGTGTCCCTTGTCTCCTGTTACCATCCACCTAGACGCACAGTTCGGGACCCCTACCCGAGATCCGCCGGTTTTAACACCGACATTGGTGCTTTCATTGAGAGTTCCTCTGTGCCGTCACCGATAGGCTCGATGGCTTCTTCGATCATCATCAACGATGCAGTCCAGGGTGAGACCTTCCTCCCCGGACAGATCTTTGTATTCGGCGGCTTTGCACTGCGGGCCAATTTGCTTGGCCATCTGGAGCAGATCGAAAGCTACGCCCCTGGCCGTCAGGTCAGATTTGGTAGTTTGAACTTCACGGCTGACATCCGCGGGGACTTGATCCTCGATGGATTCGAGCCACAGCCGAGCATGCCGCACTGTCACGGCAAGCATGATTTAGCTCTGCAGCTGGACAGTACCCTGGAGGCCGCACTCGAACCCGCTCCGATCTTCAACTCGGAGCCGGCTGCGCCGGTCGAGGACGGATGGCTAGACACCGCCTCGGGGGCTGCAACCTCTATGGCGATAGAGCTGAACACTGACCTTGTCCCTCATGAAGCTCGTGACTTCGAGGTGCCGGACTCCTTGCCGGACTCCGAACCTCCCGCGCCCCCTCTGATCGAATCCGATTGGGCGCTGATCATGGAGTTCACCGCAGCGGACATCTTTCAACACTCACATTTTGGCGACATCTTGAGTTTGCTAAAGTATCTTTCGTTATCAGGAGAGCCCTGGCCGGACTGCGGCCAGGACGGTTGGGATGCGGACGACAAAGAAATTCAAAGCCCACCCACCACCCACTTGGTAGCCACTATCGACGATCTAACCGACATGCTAGATTACGACTCCGAAGACATCGACGGTATGGACGACAACGCCGGAGACGACCAAGAACAAGTGCCTAACGGGCACTGGAAAGCCACCCCAACTCACGACGTATACATGGTGGATACACCAAAAGGAAGCGACAATGAGGAAAAACGGGACGTGGTGAAGGACAACTCCCCCAACAAACAACCAAAACGGCGACGCAAGCGCCACCCGAAGACCGGCCTCGATAAAAACGGCACCCATACGGACCCGGCCCTAGAGCAGGGCGAAGCAATGGACGACGCACATACCACCAAGCAGCCATCCGAACATGATGAACTGGACAAGCAACCCATCCCCGGCGAAGACGATCTCACATCACCAGAGCATACGAACCTTCATAAAAGGCTCGTCGCCACTTCAAGAAGTTTGAAGAAGCAAAAGCGGAAGCTCAAAACAGCGGAGGACGCACTCAGAATGAGATGGAGCAAAGTACTAAACACCGCAGATAAATATGGCGCTAGTCACCAGACAAAGAGCTACCCGAAGTGCAAGCTGTTGCCCGAATTTGACAAGGAGGCCTTAGAGCCCCCGCAGTCAAAAAAGAAAGAAGCCGCCTGGCCGGATAGACGACCAGATGACAGGCCAAGAGCAACAAGGGTGCCGCACACAAGCCGGCACACGATCAGCATAAAGATCCTCGGAAAAAGGATGACCCAGCCAGGTCTATCTGTGGGCCAAAAAAGAAGACTCCAGGAAGCAACATAACCCGCCGAGAATTTGAAGACAACGGCACACCCAAATACAAGGGCGCCGCACACCCACTATGTTTCACCGACGAGGTACTGGATCATGGATTTCCAGCGGGATTCAAACCCGTAAACATAGAGGCATATGACGGAACAACAGATCCCGGAGTCTGGATTGAGGATTATATCCTACACATACATATGGCCAGAGGAGACGATCTCCATGCCATAAAATACCTACCCCTCAAGCTCAAAGGGCCAGCTCGGCATTGGCTTAAAAGCCTCCCAGAAAATACCATTGGAAGTTGGGAAGAGCTTGAGGATGCGTTTCGAGCAAATTTTCAGGGGACTTATGTCCTCCCTCCGGATGCAGACGATTTAAGTCACATAACTCAACAGCCCGGAGAGTCAACACGCAAATTCTGGAACAGGTTCCTCACTAAAAAGAACCAAATAGTCGACTGTCCGGACGCTGAAGCCTTAGCAGCCTTTAAACACAACGTCCGAGACGAATGGCTCACCAGACACCTCGGCCAGGAAAAACCAAGAACAATGGCCACACTAACAAGCCTCATGACCCGCTTTTGCGCGGGGGAAGACAGCTGGCTGGCTAGATGCAGCACCAGTGACCCGTGTACATCCGAAGTCAGGGATGGAAATGGGAAATCACGACGCAAAAAAGATCAGCGCCGGAATAAGGAAAATGGCTCAAATAGTACGGCGGTCAACGCCGGATTCAAAAGCTCTCGGCCGAACAACAAAACACTGCCCCTCAAGGACAACAGTGACGAGCTATCCAACCTAAACAAGATTCTGGATAGGCTATGTCAAATACATGGTACCTCCGGGAAGCCTGCAAACCATACCCACAGAGATTGTTGGGTCTTCAAGCAGTCCGGCCGACTTAACGCCGAACACAAGGGGCTCGACACACCAAGCGAAAGTGACGAACCCCAAAAGCAACACTCCGGAAAACAGAAGAATTTCCCACTAGAAGTCAAAACAGTGAACTCACTTCATGTGATAACACGAAAACACAGCGCGGCACCTGCCGTACCAGGACACCGTCCGCAGAATGGGGATAGACCCTACCAAATTTCGCCATAACAGCACTTCCTTCAAAGGAGTGACGCCAGGCCTTCAAGCCAATCACCGGGCTCTGTACCACTAGAGGTTGTGTTCGGTTCATCCGACAACCTTCATCGCGAAAAGCTCACTCTCCATATCGCCACATTTTACAGTGGCCATCGAGCACCACTGGGACGCAAAGCTTTCGCCCGCTTTAACGCAATTACACGTCTCTTATACTTACAATGCCCGGTCCACGCGGCATAATCTCATCAAAAAAGTAACTCCGAGTGTTCCTCGACCACGGAGAGCGTGGGGCTGCCTTGACAACCACTCTGACCTTGCAGGTCAAGGCCCCTAAAAACAGGTCATTCAGACCCCGGACACGGTTAGGCGAGTCCGGCGTAAATAAACAAGGGGCTTCCCAGCCGCATACCCCCTTTATAAGGGGCCGCGCGTATAAATGATGAGAGCCAATAACGCTCAACTTTCTTCATCTTCCAAATTATACTTTATTTTAATACAACCTTTGCACGATATTTCTTAGAAACTAAGTCCTTCTCTTTTACAGATGAAGCACGTGCTACACCCGTCCAGGATACAGCACAACGGAGACACAGGCGCAGACGTGCAGCAGGGACCTGTTGCAAGGATTCTTTTCAAATTAAGACCCTGCGTAAACATTTCTTACTGTCTCTTGTTGATACACATCCCCCGGTTTCCTACCATAGCCGAGGAGGAGGCTGGCGTTTTGGCATCGGCCGCGTCAGAAGTTCCTGCCTGTACCTGGACACTAGGGGCTTAGGGCATTGTTCTGCCCGGTATCATAAAGACAGAACACCTCAGGGAGTGTTCGGCGTCTCGAGTTAGGCCTTATATGCATCAGCTCCGAATCATGTCTTTGGTCAAATGTTGGGTTTGCCCGGCTCCTGTGTTTTGCTGCCTTACGTTCCGTATCATCGGCTAATGCGGCACCAGGGGAACTACTGCGATTGTGCCCCGGTTCGGCCGGGCGAGCACCTCAGTAGAGAAAGCCGAAAAGTGACTGTCATGATATAGCGAGAGACTGGTCAACCACTCGATCGACCATTGGAATGTTTAGAATTCCTCCGCTTTGACGAAGGACCGCTTCCCGATCAGGCACATACATGCCCCGAGTTCGGAGAAGAGCGGTGCACCAGGGGCTATATAGTAGCCCCACATTCGAGCTCCTATGGCTAAGTGAAAGTGATAAAAGAATTATAGTCCGGTTGCCTAGTTTGCTACGCTATCACCTCCTTAAAAGGACCAAGACGTTGGATTAAGTGTGAAAAAGCGCTTTTCTTTTTGCAAACACCCCTGCACCATGTGCGTGGGGGCTGAAGCCAAAGACTACCATCTTTCAGATTATACATACATGTACGGCCACACAGGAGATAGTTCAATACTTGAACACACAAGTATAAAAAGCTATTGCATTATAAACATGATCTCAGAAATCATACATGTCATTCAAACATAAGATCTTTCGAGCACTGCGACTCTATTAAACGAGCGCCCTGCAAGACTTCCTCAAAATAGTGCTCGGTGGGGAATCGGCTTTTGTCCGAACCCCGGGATGCAACAGCGGTGGCATCCATCTCCGCCCAGTATGTCTTACCATGGGCGAGAGCCATCCGTGCACCTTCTATGCACGCCGACCGCTTGATCGCCCCAATACGCGGCACCGCCATAAGGAATTGCTGCAACAAGCCAAAATAACTCTTCCGCTTGGGCCTTCCCGGCCACAGATGAGCGACCACATCCGTCATGGCAAGTCCGGACAATCTATTCAGCTCAGCCCACTCAACCAGCCGATCACTTAACGGAAGTGGACGCTCCGGACTATGGAATTGAGACCAGAAAACTCTTCCATTTTGTGATCCTTCTGGCTTCGGAAGTGCACGAATGCGTCCGCCGCACTCGCTGCCAAGTCCAGATAAGGATCCTCCGCACCGTACAATCGGCCCAGCTGAGCATACTTCGGATCCGTGAACTTCCTACGAAGCATAAAGGGCTTTCCAGCCACAATGTCTCCGACCTGACGTAGTTCCTCCTTCATAGCCCGCATTGCACTCCTTGGCTTCGGCGTCGGCCTTCTTCAGGTCCTCTTGCTCCACTCGGCGTTCTCTTTCAAGAACCTCCTGGCGGTCGGTAGCAACTTTTAATTTCGCGGCCATTCCGGCCATCTCCTCCCTGCTTCGGCAGTGAGCAGCCTTCTCGGCTTCTAGCTCTTCCGCTGCCTTCGAGGCAGCCGCCTCGCTTTTTCTGGCTTGCTCCTTGGCCCGAGCAAGTTCTGCTCAAAGGTCTTCCACAGCAGCAGCACCATCTGCATCAAGCATACAAATTGTAAGGAATGGGCGTCAGCTCCCTTACTAGGCGACCGCGGAGCAACCACATACCTTGTGACTCATCAAGTCGTTTATTGACCAGCGAGATGTCCGCATCCGCAACGTCGAGTTGCCTCTTCAGCTCGGCAAATCCATCAGTCCGGCTGGCCACCGAACGCTCCACCACCGGCATAGGAAAGGTGACAATCTATAACTGAGATTATGATCCTCGGCACGCTGCCGCTTTCGACAGCATACCAAGTCTCAGGGGCTACTATCTATACAGGGCGCACTTCATGTGCAAAACTGTCAAAAGGTATGTCATTTTTTGCGTACCTCAAACCCCGTCAGCAAACTTCCGACGGCCTCACACAACCCGCTTTCGGTGGACGAGATCCTCTCAATCACCCTACTCATTAATGTGCGCTGATCTTCTGAGATAGACGCCCTCTTGAGCAAATCCTGCAGCTCCACCGGCCGTACTCCAATGGGTGCCGAACTCTCCGGCCCCGCCGGACTCGGGGAGACCCTTCGTGATGACACCTCAGGGTCGCCCGCCCCGCACGACGGGGCGGCAGATGGAGGCGTTTCGCTCTCCATCATCTCCGGACGAAGGTCTCCCGAAGATGAGCTGTGCTGAGATGGGCTGAGATCCGAACTACAAGGTGAAAATTTTGGTTACCCTTAGAAATTAAGCAGGGGTGTCCACTATTACAAAATCCCCCCTTTTTTACTTACGGCTCGCTAGAGGGCTAATTCCTCCGAGGAGACAGTACGGTCGGGGCTCTTCCCAGCACAGGACCTTCTGGTACAGATTTCTTTCCCCGCTTTGAGGCCTTGGCCTCCGGGTCTTCGGAAGTGGTCCTCTTCTCCCCCTGGAAGGAGGGACTCTCGATTCCTCCCTTACTGAAAGCCTCCTTGGCGGAGGTGGTAGTTCCCTTGTGCCCCCCTTCGCCCTCCTCCGAAGGTGCAACCTCCAACATTTTGATTAACACGGGATCCTGCGTGGTCTCAGGGAGGGGGGCCGGACACCGTATCAGTTTTGGTTGTGCTATCCACTCCTGTCCAAGGGATAGCTGGTTAAAAGGAAAACCCACGATAAATAAATGGACGATGTCTCCAGACACGGGGCTACTTACTTGGGTATCCGGGCGATTGCAGCTTAGGCCAGCATCCTCGGTCAATTCCGGACGCATCTCTTGCGATCCGAAGAACAGTTTGTACATCTCCGTGGGTGTCAAACCCATGAAGTGTTGAAGAGCTCGTGGCCCCTCCGGATTAAATTCCCATAGGTGGAGGGGGCGACGTTTGCAGGGCAGTAGGCGCCGGATCGACATAACTTGTACCACTGCGACCAGATTGATCTCCCTTTCTTGGAGGCCTCGAATCCGGTCCTGCAACAGGGGTACGTCTTTGGACGGCCCCCAGTCACGTCCCTTGTTGACCCATGACGTCAGCTGTTGTGGAGGGCCCGAGCGGAAGACGGGCGGCAGCCTCTGCCTGCTGCCCCTGGGAGCGGTGATATAGAACCACTCCTGTTGCCACAAGCCGATCTCCTCCTGAAAAGAGCCCTCGGGCCATGGGGCATCGGCCCTCTTGCTTATAACCGCCCCGCCGCACTCTGCCTGACGCCCCTCAATCATCTTCGGCTCCACGTTGAAGGTTTTGAGCCACAAGCCGAAGTGAGGGGTAGTGCGGAGGAAGGCTTCGCAGACGACAATGAATGATGAGATGTGGAGGATGGACTCCGGAGCCAAGTCATGGAATTCCAGCCCATAGTAAAACATGAGCCCCCTCACGAAGGGATCCGTCGGGAAGCCTAAACCCCGACGGAGGTGAGACACGAACATGACGCTCTCGCCAAGCTCGGGAGTTGGAATAACTTGCCCTCGGGCAGGTAGCCTATGTGAAATCTTGTAGGTTAAGTACCTGGCGTCTCTCAGCTTTAGCATGTCCTCTTCCGTGATGGAGGAGGGCATCCACCGGCCTCGTAGGTCGGGGCCGGACATTGTTGAAGATCGAAGGTACCCGAATCTGGAGCCCTAGGTGTTGGAACTCGGGGCGAGGGCCGGTTTCGATAGAGGATTGAAGGAAAAGAATGGGCCTTGTTCTCATTATAAAGAGGAAGAATACCAAGAGTCGTCCCCGTGACCATTTGGGACCCGCCTTCAATGGAGGGGGCCTCGCAAAGGGCGCGGTTGGGTTACCCACGTCCATATTGATGGGAATCCCGGAATAAGGGGAACACGATCTCTGCTCCGACAAGACATGCCAAGGAAACCGCTTCGCTAAACGCGCTGAGGCGGTACAATAAAAACAATTCAAGTAAAGGCTTGGTAGTGGTGTGATGTCACGCCACAAAACGCGTCAGCAGATTGAACCGGTGTAATATTATTCTCCCTACGGTGGTACGTGGAATTTATTTTTGCAGAGCCGGACACTATCCTGGTGTTCACAATCTTCTATAAATTATTCGGAGGAGGAACCCGCCTTGCAATGCCGAAGACAATATGCGCACCGGACTCGTCGTCATTGAAGCCTGGTTCAGGGGCTACTGAGGGAGTCCTGGACTAGGGGGTGTCCGGATAGCCGAACTATCATCATCGGCCGGACTCCAAGACTATGAAGATACAAGATTGAGGACTTCGTCACGTGTCCGGATGGGACTTTCCTTGGCGTGGCAGGCAAGCTTGGCGATACGGATATGTAGATCTCCTACCCTTGTAACCGACTCTGTGTAACCCTAGCCCTCTCCGGTGTCTATATAAACTGGATGGCTTTAGTCCGTAGGACGAACAACAATCATACCATAGCCTAGCTTCTAGGGTTTAGCCTCCTTGATCTCGTGGTAGATCCACTCTTGTAACACACATCATCAATATTAATCAAGCAGGACGTAGGGTTTTACCTCCATCAAGAGGGTCCGAACCTGGGTAAAACATTGTGTCCCTTGTCTCCTATTACCATCCGCCTAGACGCATAGTTCGGGACCCCCTATCCGAGATCCGCCGGTCTTAACACCGACACCTACCAAAATAGGAAGTCCTGGGAAATTTATCTATTGATCTACAGAAAAAAGAATCAACGCAAAAGCATGTTTCTGTGAATTACTAAAATTATTTTCATGTGCGCAAAGTTTCTGTTTTTCAGCAGAATCAAATTAACTATCATCGTAGGTTATCCTATAGGTTCTACTTCGCACAAACACTAACTAAAACATAAAAACACATCTAAACAGAAGTTATATGAAAATTTTATTACTAAACAGAAGCAAAAAGCAAGAAACTAAAATAAAATTGGGTTGCCTCCCAACTAGCGCTATCATTTAACGCCCCTGGCTAGGCATAAAAGCGAGGATAGATCTAAGTAGTGCCATCTTTGGCACTCAATTCATAAGTAGCTCGTATGATAGATTCATAACGTAATTTAACTTTCTTTCTTGGAAAGTGTTCCATGCCTTTCCTTGATGGAAACTAGAATCTAATATTCCCTTCCTTCATATCAATAATAGCACCAATCGTTCTAAGGAAAGGTCTACCAAAAATAATAGGACAAGAAAGATTGCAATCTATGTCAAGAACGATAAAATCTACGGGCACATAATTCCTATTTGCAACAATAAGAACATCATTGATCCTTCCCATAGGTTTCTTAATGGTGGAATCCGCAAGGTGCAAATTTAAAGAGCAATCATTAAGATCATGGAATCCTAGAATATCACATAAAGTTTTCGGAATTGTGGAAACAGTAGGACCCAAATCACATAAAGCATAGCACTCATGATCTTTAATTTTAATCTTTATAGTAGGTTCCCGCTCATCATAAAGTTTTTTAGCTATAGAAACTTCCAAATTAAGTTTTTCTTCATAAGATTGCATCAGGCCATCAACAATATGTTTGGTAAAAGCTTTATTTTGACTATAAGCATGAGGAGAATTCAACATGGATTGCAACAAGGAAATACAATCTATTAAATAACAATTATCATATTTAAATACCTTGAAATCCAATATAGTGGGTTCAATTCTATTTAAAGTCTTGACCTCTCCAATCCCACTTTTACCAAATTTAGCATCAAGATCTAACAACTCTGAATCATTGGGATGCCTTTTAACTAAAGTTGACTCATCTCCAGTCCCATCATTATTAAGATTCATATTACAAAACAAGGATTTAATAGGGGACACATCAATAACTTTTAAATCTTCATCATTATTTTCATGGAAACTAGAAGAACACGCCTTACAAAGCAATCTCTCTTAGCATGCAATCTAGCGGTTCTTTCTTTGCACTCATCAATGGAAATTCTCATAGCTTTAAGATACTCATTGATATCATGCTTAGGAGGAGTAGATCTAAGTTTCAAAGAATCAACATCAAGCGAAAGTCTATCAACGTTCCTAGCCAAATCATCAACTTTAAGCAATTTTTCTTCAAGCAAGGCATTAAAATTCTTTTGAGAGATCATAAATTCTTTAACACTATTCTCAAAATTAGAGGGCATCTTATTAAAATTACCATAAGAATTGTTGTAGGAATTTCCATAATTGTTAGAGGAATTACTAGGGAACGGTCTAGGATTAAAGTTTCCTCTATAAGCATTGTTACCAAAATTATTCCTACCAACAAAATTCACATCCATAGATTCATTGTTATTATCAATCAAAGTAGACAAAGGCATATCATTGAGATCAATAGGAGCACTCTTGGTAGCAAACAATTTCATAAGTTCATCCATCTTTCCACTCAAAACATTAATTTCTTCTATAGCATGCACTTTCTTACTAGTAGATCTTTCGGTGTTCCATTGAGAATAATTAGCCATAATGTTATCAAGGAGTTTAGTAGCTTCTCCTAAGGTGATTTCCATAAAAGTGCCTCCCGCAGTCGAATCTAAAAGATTTCTAGAAGCAAAATTCAATCCGGCATAAAAATTTTGTATGATCATCCATAAATTAAAACCATGAGTAGGGCAATTGCGAATCATCAATTTCATTCTTTCCCAAGATTGGGCAACATGCTCATGATCAAGTTGTTTAAAATTCATAATATCGTTCCTAAGAGAGATGATCTTAGCGGGAGGAAAACACTTAGAGATAAAAGCATCTTTGCACCTATTCCATGAATCAATACTATTCTTAGGCAAAGACGGAAACCAAACTTTAGCACGATCTCTAAGTGAAAACGGGAATAACTTCAATTTAACAATATCATTATCGATATCTTTCTTCTTTTGCATCTCACAAAAATCAACAAAGTTGTTTAGATGGGTAGCGGCTTCTTCACTAGGAAGGCCGGATAATTGATCTTTCATAACAAGATTCAACAAAGCAGCATTGATTTCACAAGACTCAACATCATTAAGTGGAGCAATCGGAGTACTAAGGAAATCATTATTATTGGTATTGGAAAAATCACACAACTTGGTATTATCTTGCACCATAGCGACAAGCAATCCAACACACAAGCAAACAAAAAAGGCAAGCAAAAAAGAGAGGAGATTGGGAAAGAGAGGGCGAATAAACCGGCAAGGGTGAAGTGGGGGAGAGGAAAACGAGAGGCAAATGGCAAATAATGTAATGCGAGGGAGATGAGTTTGTGATGGGTACTTGGTATGTCTTGACTTGAGCGAAGACCTCCCCGGCAACGGCGCCAGAAATCCTTCTTGCTGCGTCTTGAGCTTGCATTGGTTTTCCTTGAAGAGGAAAGGGTGATGCAACAAAGCAGCGTAAGTATTTCCCTCAGTTTTTGAGAACCACGGTATCAATCCAGTAGGAGGCTCCTCAAAAGTCCCACGTACCTACACAAACAAACAAGAACCTCGCAACCAATGCAATAAAGGGGTTGTCAATCCCTTCACGGCCACTTGCGAAAGTGAGATCTGATAGAGATAATATGATAAGATAAATATATATTTGGTATTTTTATGATATAGATTGGAAAAGTAAAGATGCAAATAAAAGTAGATGGTAAACTTATATGATAAGAGATAGACCCGGGGGCCATAGGTTTCACTAGTGGCTTCTCTCAAGATAGCATAAGTATTACGGTGGGTGAACAAATTACTGTCGAGCAATTGATAGAAAAGCGAATAAGTATGAGATTATCTAGGCATGATCATGTATATAGGCATCACGTCCGTGACAAGTAGACCGACTCCTGCCTGCATCTACTACTATTACTCCACACATCGACCGACTCCTGCCTGCATCTAGAGTATTAAGTTCCTAAAGAACAGAGTAACGCATTAAGAAAGATGACATGATGTAGAGGGATAAACTCATGCAATATGATATAAACCCCATCTTTTTATCCTTGATGGCTACAACACAATACGTGCCTTGCTGCCCCTGCTGTCACCGGGAAAGGACACCACAAGATTGAACCCAAAGCTAAGCACTTCTCCCATTGCAAGAAAGATCAATCTAGTAGGCCAAACCAAACTGATAATTCAAAGAGACTTGCAAAGATAACTTGATCATAAACCCACAATTCATCGGATCTCGACAAACACACCGCAAAAAGAGTTATATCGAATAGATCTCCAAGAAGATCGAGGAGAACTTTGTATTGATATTCAAAGAGAGAGAAGAAGCCATCGAGCTAATAACTATGGACCAAAAGGTCTATGGTAAACTACTCACAACTCATCGGAAGGGCCTTGGAGATGATGTAGAGGCCCTCCGTGGTTGATTCCCCCTCTGGCGGAGCGCCGACGAAGGCTCCAAGATGGGATCTCACGGATACAGAAGGTTGCGGAAGTGGAAATAATTTTTCATGGTGCTCCTGGATGTTTTCGGGGTACATGGGTATATATAGGAGGAAGAAGTAGGTCGGTGGATGCTCGAGGGGCCCACAAGGGTGGGGGGCATGCCCACCTCCAGGGGGCTTGTCGGGCACCCTCGTGGCCGCCTCCTCTGTTGCTTGACATCCACTGCAAGTCCCCTGGATCATGTTTGTTCCTAAAAGATCGCTCCCGAAGGTTTCATTCCATTTGGACTCCGCTTGATATTCCTTTCCTTCGATACACTGAAATAGGCAAAAAAAACAGCAATTCGGGTTGGGCCTCCAGTTAGTAGGTCAGTCCCAAAAATGATATAAAAGTGTAAAGTAAAGCCCATAAACATCCAAAACGGGTAATATAATAGCATGGAACAATCAAATATTATAGATAAGTTGGAGACGTATCACTCCTCACCACCCATTTTCTAATTGATTCATTACTCACTAGGCAGGACTATCATTAGGGTTTGTTGTGTACTGAGTGCTACCTACACTTAACAGTTCAGATGTATTTCAGTAATCTTTAGTACCTGTAAAGTTCACAGGGTTTTAAATTTCCGGCCCTAGGAACAGACACTAGTCATTTTGGATTGTTGGTCATAGTGACATTGACCCAGATTACTACTGCATGCCGGGTTTATTGACAATTTTACTTGTCTTTCTTACTCATTTGATATGATATCCAATTATTCACGCCGATTAGTTGCAAACAATAAGTGCTAGACCAACTTCTTGATTCAGATTTTGGACGGTCTCTTACTGTAGTTACAATTCTGCATAGTTGTCCTAGTAAGCTCACAAGTAATGATTGATTCACTAAATCTATGCTTGCCTTGTCATATTTGTTGTCAATATTCTTTTAGGGTGGATCACCCTATTACAAAATACTGGAACCACATACATGAGTGAATAGTATTTCTCCGTGTGATCTCTTCCATCATGTGTGGGCAACGAACGCTTCATTGTATAGAAAGAAAGTGCCATTTCCACCTTTTACATACACTACGAGCTTTAACATGGAATACTATCTGCCTACTTGCTTTGTGTCATACTACCAGCACTCCACGCCCTTGAAGCTAAACATTATGCCAATCATATTTCCTTAGTTTATTTGTTCAAATACGAATTTGATATGATTCTAATGTTCCTACTTTAGTTTTGAATGTGCGTCTGCCTGTTATAGAGACATAAGAGGTTCGTATTTCTATGTGTTGTCTGGTCAGCACGGTTGGGGGGTGAACTTTGCATATGAAGGGGTTTATACGGAGACACTCTTCGAGTTGAATCCGCAATGCATTCCATAGATAACCTGACTAGTATTTATGTTTTCATGAATCTCATATACTGAACATCATCATAATGAGCTTACGAGCATGAAAAGAATAAAGTAGAACAATGCTATGGCTGTCAAACTTGGCATTAAGGGACTGAAATCAAGTCTGGATGCAATGCAATGCAAACGCTCTCCACCTACAGATTCATGCTTAGAATATGATCTTAACACTGATTCTGAGCTAGAGGGGGGCCTAAGTCAATGTAGCTCCCTAGTGGATGAGCCAGAGGCAGATGCCCTATCTTATTCACCCATCAAGGTGATTGCTCTAACTTTCCAAGGTTATATTGGTCGCACATATCTTACAACTGATGCTTTGCATTGGTTCTACTTTGTTGCACTGCTATTAGCTTAGTTTACACTTTGTATAGGTGAATACGCCCTGCCTATCCATTTTCAGTACATATTCCATCTATAGTCATACCATATTTATCCATTCAAATGTTGTTCTTGTTTATCAGATGTTTAAAAGGAAGAGGGCGATTGCTGATCACGGAGGAGCACGAACAAAGTATTTGGAAAAGGTAGTGACACCTGATAAATCAAATAGCCCATTAGGTGTAGTTGCAATATCACCAGACCCAGAAAACACGGCCACAACTCTAGCAGACACTAGCCCTACTACACTAGCCATCTCTGATGCCCCAACTTAGCAGACCCCAACTGCCGCAAATAGTATGATGATGCCAGTTGACATAGCACCACCTCTACGACACAGAACCCCCATTCCAGCAAAGACTACACCAAATCCAGTTGCCAAATCCCTTTTCGAATGAGAGAGAGCCCCAATTGCAGCAAATAGGACTCATGTTCCACTTCTTCCCAGTTTAAAAGACAAAGCTTATATTGTTGTTAGGAACTTTGTGCGCATCTTTCCTTCATGGAAAGATTATACCACAGACAAAGAACAATTTCCAATCTTCCTCCGCAACTTATGCGTAAGTAATGTACTAATGTTATTCTTGGTAATTACTGCATATGTTTCTGTTGATAGAAGACACAAGATTTCATTCTTTTAAATAGGCAAGGACCAAACTGGATTGTCAAGAAGAGCAAGGGTTGGTTGCGCTTTTCAAGCACTTGTTGACGAAGTATCGTTCCTACCTAAGGCAAGCGCACTTCGATGGCAAGCCTCTAAACAAAATTTCTGTAAAGTTTCTGGTGCTACATATATCAGACAGTGACTGGAATAATCTTGTTACACATTGTTCTCGTCTACAGCGTAAGGTACTGTCTCTATGATATGACATCACAATTTGAACTACATTTCTGCATGTGCCTTAACGTCTCACTTGTACGAAAACTGTTTGTAGAAGAACATTCATTCTCAAGGGACCACAGAATCTCACAACTATACTGCACACTGCATTGCTCTTGTGAGTACCTCTTGCCCTGTATGACCATACTTACTTTCATAGCTGGTTTATTATGCAGCATCACTGTACATGTTAGCCTCGTTATCATCCATTTGGTGGACATTATAAGATCCGTATGGACTCTTACATAATTTTAGAATCAATCCAATGCTTTTGAAGAGGTTTAGCTCTGCAGTACTCTTGTAAGGACTGAAGATTGTCTATCATTGTACTTACATTAACAACTACTCCCTCTGTCCCATAATATAAGAACATTTTGTACAGTACGCAAGTGTTCAAAACACTTATATTATGGGAAGACGGATTGGTTCATTGTGTAGCATTCCTCATCTTATCTCCCTCGCCCACCATTTACTAAAAAAATATCATATCTATACTTAATCTTACCAAAAAATTGAATACACAGACAATGCCAGTGTAGAAGTGTAGCCCATTGCTCTTGTCAATACATTTTGTCCTGTAACGCTTGTACTTCCAGGGATTGGTAGTTGATTATGTAGCATCAATCTGCATCTTATCTTCTTTATCATCTATCCCTTCCAGTATTATCATATCTATAATTACTCTCTACAAACGGTAGAGTACGGGCAATGCTTATGAAGAAGATTTTGTGCTGAAATTCTTTAGTTATCCTTCCCTTGACATGGAGAAGGGCATTATAAAGCCGGTGTTAACTACTAATGTAAGTCAGCCCTTCTAAAGCATTTATCCTCAATTGTTGTTTAATTTGATCATACTCCCTATCGTTAGCTGCTGTTTAGTTTGCTGTTTCTATCAAAATGCATGTTCGCAACAACCATAAGTTCCAAGTTTTACTTGTAAAACCAAATTCCTTATTCATACCATGCACATTACTCAATACTCCCTATATGTATGCTTGTTTTTGTGGATCTATAATCTAGTGTGTGGTGAAGCAGCCCGCGTTTGCACCTTGTCATCTCCTGTTTTATCTTACTGATGTGGTTGATGATATGAACAGCATGCCATGCACATTAACCAAAATAGATACAATGATTGTCTTTGCCCTTCATCTATGCTTGTTATATTGACATGGTAATCCGTGTGGTTAAGCTCCCTGCATTATGAACAATGCCAGATTATGCTATTGATATTTTGAACTTACTCTTTATTTTCTAATTTGCAATTGGACGGAATTATCAGCACAGTTATCATCTTTGTTTATACGCGTGCAAAACCTGTCATCTCTCTGCTTGTTTCAGGGTGAGATGCCTAATGGCATGCACAAGTCTGTTGAAGGCTGTGAGACAAACCCAACATATATTGCAGTAAAGAAGGCTAAACATCTTGAAGAAAGCGAGACAACCGCAAAGTCTTGTCTTAATGCAGTGTTCAAGTTACTTGAGACTAGCAGTCAGACAAGCTCACAGAATTTGTTGTCTGAATCAGTTCGACTTCTTCAGTCCCAAGTTCTAGCAGAAAGGCATTCCGCAACTCAACTTCGACTTGAAGTCCTATCTCTAAGAAAGATTGCGGAGAATACCAATGACAACCCCATTGCTAAACAACTACACCTGGAAGCTATGACCGACATGCTAGGCCGGTCTCATAGCCTTGCTCAACAGCTTGCGCAGTAGTTCCCGCGCAAGGCTAACCTTTCTTGAACTGTCTAGGAAGTGGTCTTGGTTCAGTATTTTTTGTTACGCTGCGATGGCGCCCAGTTTTTGTAATCTGCTTCTTCGTTGTGCTTTATGATCACTGATGGCGACCTTCGATGCCCAGTGGATATAATATACCATAAATCCTTTATTGTATAGTGTAGGTTTATTCTAAGTTACTATGCCATAATTTATTTATTGTATAGAGTAGGTTCGTTCTTAATTCCTACTAGTTACTGCCATCATTCGCTATCTGAAAATAAATGGAGAAAATCTGATTTAGTCGACCGGGCCAAAACATTCACCTCTAACTGGCCTGCTTTTTAGCGGGCCACAATTGGGCCAGCCTGCAACTTTCTTGGGACTGAAAGGCCATTGGGGCCTTCACACTATTCTCCAGGCCCACAACTTACACGGGCTTACATTTGGCCCATAATTTAGTTGGGCCTTTAGTGGACCCAAAGCTTAGTTGGGCCCATGTAGCTTTGGGCCATCAACAAGCTGAATATTGTGCTTCCCGTTATGACCCAGAAGTAACCATGGGCCTTTAGCAGGTCGAAATGCATGTTGGGCCTCAATTTTCACTAGTCGTCGATGGGCCTTCAGCGGGCTAAAATGTAGACCGGGCCTTTTTTGGCCCAGCGGGCTATAACATATCTCGGGCCTTAGTTGGCCCACTGATATCATGGGCCTTTAACATGCTGAAAGCTTTGTAGAGGCATCAACGGGCCAAATTATACGACAGGCCTTTAACAGGCCCAAAGTCACGTTGGGCTGAATTGTTGCCACCTTTATCACTGGCCGTTAGAGGGTCGGATGTTGGGTCAGACAAAATATGGCCCATGGGCACCACAGGCCATTCCCAGGCCGAAAGACACACCAGGCTGAAACGGGCCCATGTCTACATTGGGCCTCTAACAGGCCATAACGTCACTGGCAATAATTGGGCCCAAATATTTGGTGAACAATTAACGGGCTAGATCTGGCTACGGGCCGTAAATGGGCCATGTTTAAATAGGCCGTTATTGGGCTGGCCCACTAGTACCTGAGTAAATCCTACGGCCCTTTGACTAGGTCGGCCTTTTTAACCTATATGGGCCTTTGTTGGGCCGTGCCACGTGTCAACGTATCATAGGCGCCTTCGATCCAATGAGTGGATGACATCTGTCCCAACGGTGAGCCGACACATGGTTCCTCCAGCCAATGAGAAATTTACACGTGGAAAATCCCCATTGGTCGTCGCTGTTAGCGGGTTATGGGATCCAAAACCGGACCCGATAGCTTAACGGCGACCCGTTACGTTGGATGTTATGACACCCCAAAAATTTTAACCTTGTTTTGTTAGTTAAAATTTTACCATAAAACTTAAACTTTTGTTTTCTGGACTTTCTTTTGATTTCAGAACCATTCTTCCCTTTATTTCTATGGAGTTTTTACATCAAGTGAAAAACTTACCAATTGTATTGGACTCTTTTACCCTCTCAAATAAAAAAATTCTTTTATCAGTAGGATTATTGATATAATTATTTTTTCCCTCAGCTTTATTTCTCTAATTTGGTTTTTCATAAGTTTAGGATCACATTTGCACTGCAACCCTTTTATAAATTCATTCAAAAATCCCACCAAAATTGGGAGATGTCATGTGATGTTTCTAAAACCCTTTTATGCAAAAATTTATTTCATTCATTAAGTATTTTGAGTTCTACACCTAACTTTCAAATCTAGTCCAGTGTGCAGTTTTGCACTACAACCCATTTAAATATTTCTTTAGAGCCTCCACCAAAATTTTGGGATGTCAATATGAGTATGTTAATTAACTTTTTGCAAAAACCCAGTGATGTCCTTTGAAAAATTTGAGTGAATCAACCTCTTTTATATTCTGGTCCAACTTGAGGATTTGTACAGCAACCACATTCTTAGTTGCTCCTTTATCCATGATTCCTTTTTCTACTTGTAGTCCTCCCTGCTAAACCCCTAAGTCCAGGAGCATGCACCCATTGGATCATTTTTGGTTTATAAAGCAATGCCATTTACTTTGTGTCCAGAATTGTGGTTTTGAAAAACTTGCACTAGCAAGTTTGTGCTTTGGACAAACTAACCTCACCACCCTCTTTTTCATCCAAAGAGACCCCACTCTGGAAGTTTTGGCCACTCCAAGAAATGCCTAGGTGCCTGTGGCATTTGGTCGAACACCTTGAGAGCATGGACAGTTTGGGAATCAGTTTTTGTTTACATTGTGAACCTGATCCCCTGACCAGACCAGCATGTCCAATGTTTTTGCCCTAACCTATGACCCCACCCTGCTAACCCTCTTGTGGTTTAGAGCCCCCTAACATGCCTTAGCATTTCGTCGAGCACATTACGTGTGTGCTCTGGGCACGAGCAGAGCACGCGTTTTGCATGTGCCGTGCCCGAGCCGCTACGTCGCGCCCCTGGGTTTTGCCCGCTCTGCAGAGCCACGCCACTCACTTCCCTTCTCACCGCATCATGCCAAGCAGCCCTGGTGCCCTACAGCACCACCGTCAGAGCCCCTTGGTGGCACGCGGCGTCCGCAGCGCGCCCCTGCCTCGGTCGGTGCCGCCCAAGCCACCAGTGCTCGCCAGCTACCCCTGGAGCGGTTCAAGCTCATCCGCAACCTCGTCCTCTAGCACACGTCCCCGCCATGTCGCCCTAGCTACAGAATGGCGGTCGCCGGCGACCTTATCCCCGGCCGCCGCGGAACCGACCCCGAGAGCCTATTTACGGAGCCCCGAGCTCATCCCCGCATGCAGGCAGTCTCAAGCCATCTCCCTAGGACCCCCATTAGCAGCCAATCAACCCGGGGAGGTCTCCTTCTACATCTCCGGCAACCGCAGCCGCCGCCACTGCCCCGGCCATTTCGGTGCCACCAGGGCCTCCCCCTCTCCACTCTCTTCACCAGGAGTTTCCCCTCCCTCTCGTGATCCATTCCACCACTCAATCCTGATCGGGACTCACTGCGGGCGAAAACTCACTTTGCCCGACGGCCACCGTCCGCTACGGAGCATACCGCCAGCAGCTCCGTCCATCCCAGAGACCAAAACGACCACCGGAGTGACCGCCTCGGCCCCCTGAGCCTGCGGGTGATCTCTGTTTCTCGAACGGAGCCGCTGTTCGCCGGCGAGCCTCGCCGGAGCCCTGCCCCCGCTCGGGCAGAGAAAGAGGAGGGGAGGGAAGACCAGTCAAACCTGACCAGTGGGCCAAGCAGGCCCACTGTCAGTGACTCCCCGCACGGTCCACGCTGGTTAAGTGGAAACGTATTTCCAGAATACGCTTTCGACGTGTACGTATATATTCGAATCGTTTTCTTTTTCTGTTTTATTTTAAATATCAGATTTTGACCAAAACTTTGACTGAGCTTAACTTTTTAATTATAACTCCAGATGAGTTGATTCTTTTTCCTACCTCTCTCAAATATTGCCTAGTTTATTATTTCAAAAAAATTCAGACAACTTTTTGGTACTGTTTTTAAACTATATATTGATTCAAAATATTTTAAATAGGATTTTTGGAGAGAGAGAGGAGAAAGCTTTCAAGAGTTTCGGAATGCACCTTGCCTTACCACACCTTGAAGGCAAGCATTCTGAACCCCGGCATAATATTTTGATGTGCTCGTTGATACGCTTATAACACCACCTTACTTCGGAGAACTTGTTATTTCATGGGATATGATCATTTGCATGGATGCATATTAGTGATTTCGTTGCTGTTGGAAATGAATATACTTGTGATGGTAATCATCCTCATGTGCCTTGCATGCATGCCGGAAAGGAATTCGGGAAAACCTCTGCCTTGGGTAGGCATGAGTTTGTCGCCGGTCTCCGTTGGGGCGGTTATGTCCGGTATGACATAGTAAGGTATAGTGGGTGGTGATTTTGTTGTTTGAAATATATTTGTTATACATGTCATGCAGGGAATTTATAAACCTCCTGAGTCGACCATAGATCGAGTCTTGTTCCAGTAACCCCCATACTTGTCTCGTACTACCACTTGTCCCTACCACAGGTAGGGTACGGTTCAGTAAGTCGTCAACCCCTTTCTAGCACACACCGTACAGAGAGGCCATGGTGGAAGATATCGGTTGTAGCCGGTAGGCAGGCCACCTGGTTCGGGGGCATGGGTGTTTCCGGTTGGGACCGAGAGGGGAGGCCACCCCTTAGAGCGCGCGATATAAGTTTGATCCCATGCTACGCGAGGTTGTAGCCTCCCCACTTAGAGTTTTGCTTGACAGGTGTTGTGGGTGATTCCAGACACCGGTGAGTTAAGCTAGTGTGTGCAAGTTAGGCGTGTTTTCAACTAAAAGGCCACAGACGGAATTAGTCCCAATGGACTAATGGAATTCGTTGCTTGTGGGTAAAGAGTACACCCTTTGCAGAGATTAAATCTATTCGAATAGCCGTGTCCATGGTTAAGGACTACAGTCTGGGATGGGTCAAGTGTCGGTCTTAGTATCGGTCTTCGGAGGAGAAATTGTTAAACCGGAACTTGGATTGTGACTTATGACTTGTGATGATTTTGATTATTATTATTATGGACTAACCCATTATATCATTGAGTATCCCTGGGACGGTTCTACCTCCTGGATATTCATTGTGATTATTTATTTTATAAGCCCTTTATGTGGTGTCGCTGAGACGCCCGACTGTGGCATTGCTTGTTAATTATTCACTTTATAAGCCCTTTATGTGGTGTCGCTGAGATGGCCGACTGTGGCATTGCTTGTTATTTATTTACTTTATAAGCCCTTTATGTGGTGTCGCTGAGACGCCCGACCGTGGCATTGCTTGTTATTTATTTACTTTATAAGCCCTTTATGTGGTGTTGCTGAGACGCCCGACTGTGGCATTGCTTGTTATTTATTTACTTTATAAGCCCTTTATTCGGTGTCGCTGAGACGCCCGACTGTGGCATTACTTGTTATTTATTTAGTTTATAAGCCCTTTATGTGGTGTCGCACAGACGCCCGACTACGACATTTTATTTCCACTCCATTATTGCTTATTCGTGTTGCATATAAATAACCTGCTTGCATGCATAAAAGATTTTTTATTTATGACTGACGATGTGATCATAGAATATTTCAGTGCATAATTATCATTTATATTATCCCAGTGTTCATAATGTTTGCGAGTACATTCAAAGTACTCACTGGCTTGTACCTGCTATTGTCTTGGCCAGATTTCTTGCTTGGAGAGGAGCGTTGCGACGACATGCCCCGGAACCTAAGCAGTGGTGGTAGCAGCCTCGCGAAGATAGGAGTTAACCTGGTCAGTTGTTCCTGTGGGAAATGGAGTCCCATAGACACTGATGATCCACAAACCTCTTCCGCCCTCAACCACTAGAAACCATTGGTTGTACTCACAGGCTGAATGGTCTTGTACTACATTTTTTTGTATTTTGCTTGGAATTTCTGTATGAAGTTGGTGCCTCATCAGCTAACAGTAATCCTGGGGCTGGTGAGCACGATGGCCATTTTCTGGAAATTAATACCGGGAAAACCGGTCGCGACAGACTTGGTATCAGAGCCAGGCTGACCATTGGCTAATCCTATCTTAGCCAGGTCGAAAAACTTAGGCAAACCAACCCACCAGACCTTAACCAAACCCCAGCCAAGCTTCTCGTTCAAGATAGCCACACAGTGACCCCGACACTTTTGGCAATCGGTGCCCAACCTATCAGCCTAGCCTGTCGATCACGCGCTAGTGACCGACACCTATATTGTCCCATTCGCAAGCGTGCGAAGGAAGACTTCGTCCCCTTTTTCTATAAAAAGGGCACGCTGGTCTCAACCCAGCACAGCCTCTACCACAAACCGAGCCATAATGCCCGGCCCTGTCGTGCACAATGAGACCACAGCAACCAACCTTGGAGGCTTTGTGACCATACTCGCAAACCTCACCCGCCATGCCTATGCGTTAGAAGAGCCCCCAGAATATGTTGTGTACCAAGGACCCCTGAGCGGTGAGAGCCGTCAATTCTGGGCCATTGTACACATCTATGGTAGGGGTCTAGCGCCCGAGCACCCCTACAGGTTCACCGGAAGGACAACTTCCTTTGAGCCACAAGCCGTCCAGCTAGCGGCGCGAGAGGCTATAGTTCAACTCTGGCACTTGTCGCCCAGAGTTAACTGTCGCTCGTTCCACTACTACCCCAGACGTGAAGGGTATGGTAGACCACCCCAAGTTGCCAACGGAGATCATGAGACAGATCCTGCATTGTTGCACCTGGTGCGCTATGTAGGAGCACTAGAGGAACTGTTCGATCAAATCACCATTTATCTGATCGCAGCTCGTGGAGAGCTGGTTCGCCGAGCCCCGGCAAGAGGAGAAGACGAGCCCGACACCGACAACCCAGTTGTGCTATTCAGACACCCGATCGAGACCTTGAGGTCTCCCCCAGCCATTGGCCAAGGTGCTTTGATGGCCCCAGAAGTGCTTCGTCGCCTTTTGGGAGCACAGTCCATCGGGGTTGTGGCCAACAATCCCCAAGATGGTCATCATCGCTACCCCGACCTGCAGCGCCTCAACCCCCTCCAGCTGATCCCGACAGTGAGAACCGAGGAGAATCCTTGACATCCACAAGGCATGTCCGCTTGGATATAAACGAGGTAGACTAAGTCACTCGAGTAGTGTCGAGTCCCAATGTATCCTCGCTTTGTAATCTTGCGATCTCATAAATAAATGCCGTCTGTCGTTGTGCCACTGTAACCTTGCATGGTTATGTCAGCATGCAGTGTAATTTTTTTTATCTCGGGCACAGATACCAAAAACCACCTTGACGACCCCCACAGTGATACATCACTTTAGTGAGATGTGTGTATCTATGGATTTGACCCCGACCCTTGGAGCTGAACTGGCAGATTCATTACATTTCACCACGGTAAAGCGACCCAGCTCTAGTGCTATAAAAAGGCCACCGCGTGACCTTGCCAAGCACCCCTCACCTTGTGCACCATCCTCACAACCATTTATTGCCATGCCGAGCCCTAGTATTTATCTGAGAACCCCAGATGCAACCCCAGGTAGTTTTGTCAAAATATTGTGGGATTTTACCTGCAGTACCATGGGTTCTACCCAGCCACCCCAGTACGAGCTGTTCAAATCGAGAATCACCCAGTCCACCTCGAGATATTGGGAAGCAGTGCATATCCTCCCGTTAAATCAAACCAAGACCCAACGGAGGTCTCCTTCGTGGGGAAATCTATGCCAACCCCACATATGGCCATAGAAGCTGCTGCGTACGAAGCGCTTGATTGCCTTCAATTCGCGGTACCCTATGCCAGCGAACGAGGGTATTATTACTTTCCAAGCCGTGCAGCACCCGGAGAAGTAACATCTTTTCCCGGTGGACGAATTGAGAGAGACCCAGTGCTGGCCAACCTTGTCCAGTATGTCATCGCTTAAGAGCGTTTAACCCAACGTGTGATGGGTTATCTCCAGAGCCTCGTGGATTTAAATCCTCAGATCTCCATCGGCAGATCACTGAGGCCCGACCAGGACAGACACATACATCGACTGGTCAATCCACTTCCCCCGATAGAAGAAGAGTGTGTCCCTGTACCAGAGACGTTTTCTCGGAACACCGTCCAGTTACCGCTTTCATTTTAGACGTCACTTCTGTGTCTATTATTGCAACATTTATTTATGTGCTGTAACTTATGCGTGGTACCCTGAGTTTGTGCGACGAGTCAATTATTTGGTTTCTCCTAATGTGTGCAGTTTTTGTCGTGGTTTTTTTTCCTTTAAAATTTACCGATTTCCCTCGCGAAAAATCCGGGAGTAAGATTTATTTTCCCGGAGCTGCTACGTCGTATGCCTTCTCACGACATGGGATTTTTCTTATTAACACAGCACCACGGCAGCAGACTCACAGCCACAAACACTCGAACACATACACTGCTTACAAAACCTTGCAACCGTGTTGCATCTAACTGAACACCTCCCGACAACAGTCAGCACCCGGCACACCCCACCTACTCCTCGTGAGCACCGCCGCCGCGGAGAGCCAACACCTGAGCGGCAGCATCGCGACGATCATCGAGGATCATCACGCACAGGAGCACGGAGAACCCCAGCATGGCCGCCAACCCTCCGCACAACAGGATCACGTACCAGTCCGGCACCACCTCCGCCATTAGAGTCTCGCCTCGAGCTTCGGAAAACGGAGATAGAGAAGAAGGAGCAGCAAGGCCACGTGTGAGGAAGAAGAGAAGAACACCTCGGCCGATTTATAGCTCGAGTTCGGTGTACAGTGGGCAAGGTCCACCAGCGCCGCTCGTCTCCTGATCGCCAGTGTTCGGAGGCAAATCCACGAGCAGTGCCGACAACGCACTGGCCCGCGAAGTGAGTGCACGCTGCATTGGCAGCTAGCATGCCGCGCACTACCACAGTACGGCCTAGATGCCCTACACGCTAGGCATCACCGGTGGAGAAAGCACGGGAAAGCGCACGGGGGAGAGGAAGAAGAAAGAGCCAGAGGAAGAAGAAGAGGATGACAGTGGGCCCCGGGTCCACTTGTCACCCAGAGGCAGCACTGTGCTCTCGGGTACGACCAGTGTATTTTAAGATTTAGAATTTATTCTAAATTTATATCCAACATAGAAATCGCTCGTTTTTTCCCCTAACCGTGGATTTTTCCCACACAGCGCTAGTGTCCCACACTGTATTTTTGCACCACTTATTGTCCTCTCACTGTAGCCGCTTTCTACCGCTTCAGAAATTGCTTCAATTCGGTAAAAAATATTTTTTTTTAAAAAAAATCAATCCTTAGCAAATCTCGAGGACGAGATTTTTTCTTAAGGGGGGTAGTGTTGTGACACCCCAAAAAATTTAACCTTGTTTTGTTAGTTAAAATTTTACCATAAAACTTAAACTTTTGTTTTCTGGACTTTCTTTTGATTTCAGAACCATTCTTCCCTTTATTTTTATGGAGTTTTTACCTCAAGTGAAAAATTTACCAATTGTATTGGACTCTTTTACCCTCTCAAATAAAACAATTCTTTTATCAGTAGGATTATTGATATAATTATTTTTCCCCTGAGCTTTATTTCTCTAATTTGGTTTTTCATAATTTTAGGATCCCATTTGCACTGCAACCCTTTTATAAATTCATTCAAAAATCCCACCAAAATTTGGAGATGTCGTGTGATGTTTCTAAAACCCTTTTATGCAAAAATTTATTTCATTCATTAAGTATTTTGAGTTCTACACCTAACTTTCAAATCTAGTCCAGTGGGCAGTTTTGCACTACAACCCATTTAAATATTTCTTTAGAGCCTCCACCAAAATTTTGGGATGTCAATATGAGTATGTTAATTAACTTTTTGCAAAAACCCAGTGATGTCCTTTCAAAAATTTGAGTGAATCAACCTCTTTTATATTCTGGTCCAACTTAAGGATTTGTACAGCAACCACATTCTTAGTTGCTCCTTTATCCATGATTCCTTTTTCTACTTGTAGTCCTCCCTGCTAAACCCCTAAGTCCAGGAGCATGCACCCATTGGATCATTTTTGGTTTTTAAAGCAATGCCATTTACTTTGTGTCCAGAATTGTGGTTTTGCAAAACTTGAACTAGCAAGTTTGTGCTCTGGACAAACTAACCTCACCACCCTCTTTTTCATCCAAAGAGACCCCACTCTGGAAGTTTTGGCCACTCCAAGAAATGCCTAGGTGCCTGTGGCATTTGGTCGAACACCTTGAGAGCATGGACAGTTTGGGCATGAGTTTTTGTTTACATTGTGAACCTGATCCCCTGACCAGACCAGCATGTCCAATGTTTTTGCCCTAACCTATAACCCCACCCTGCTAACCCTCTTGTGGTTTAGAACCCCCTAACATGCCTTAGCATTTCGTCGAGCACATTCCGTGCGTGCTCTGGGCACGAGCAGAGCACGCGTTTTGCATGTGTCGCACCCGAGCCGCCGCGTCGCGCCCCTGGGTTTTGCCCGCTCTACAGAGCCACGCCACTCACTTCCCTTCTCACCGCATCACGCCAAGCAGCCTTGGTGCCCTACATCACCGCCGTCAGAGCCCCTTGGCGGCACGCCGGCGTCCGCAGCGCGCCCCTTCCTCGATCGGTGCTGCCCAAGCCACCAGCGCTCGCCAGCTGCCCCCTGGAGCGGTTCAAGCTCATCCTCAACCTCGTCCTCTAGCACACGTCCCCGCCACGTCGCCCTAGCTACAGAATGGCGGTCGCCGACAACCTTATCCCCGGCCGTCGCGGAACCGACCCAGAGAGCCTACTTAAGGAGCCCCGAGCTCATCCCCGCATGCAGGCAGTCTCAAGCCATCTCCCTAGGACCCCCATTAGCAGCCAATCAACCCGGGGAGGTCTCCTTCTACATCTCCGGCAACCGCAGCCGCCGCCACTGCCCCGGCCATTCCGGCGCCACCAGGGCCTCCCCCTCTCCACTCTCTTCACCAGGAGTTTCCCCTCCCTCTTATGAGTCCATTCCCCCACTCAATCTTGATCGGGACTCACTGCGGGAAAAAACTCACTTTGCCCGATGGCCACCGTCCGCTGCGGAGCACGCCGCCGGCAGCTCCGTCCATCCCAGAGACCAAAACGACCACCGGAGTGACCGCCTCGGCCCCCTGAGCCTGCGGGTGACCTCTGTTTCTCGAACGGAGCCGCCGTTCCCCGACGAGCCTCGCCGGAGCCCCGCCCCCGCTCGGGCAGAGAAAGAGGAGGGGAGGGAAGACCAGTCAAACCTGACCAGTGGGCCAGGCGGGCCCACTGTCAGTGACTCCCCACATGGTCCAGGCTGGTTAATTGGAAATGTATTTCCAGAATACGCTTTCAACGTGTACGTATATATTCGAATCGTTTTCTTTTTCTGTTTTATTTTAAATATCAGATTTTGACCAAAACTTTGACTGAGCTTAACTTTTTAATTATAACTCCAAATGAGTTGATTCTTTTTCCTACCTCTCTCAAATATTGCCTAGTTTATTTTAAGATTTATTTCAAAAAATTCAGACAACTTTTTGGTACTGTTTTTAAACTATATATTGATTCAAAATATTTTAAATAGGATTTTTGGAGAGAGAGGAGAAAGCTTTCAAGAGTTTTGGAATGCACCATGCCTTACCACACCTTGAAGGCAAGCATTCTGAACCCCGGCATAATATTTTGGTGTGTTTGTTGACACGTTTATAACACCACCTTACTTCGGAGAACTTGTTATTTCATGCGATATGATCATTTGCATGGATGCATATTAGTGATTTCCTTGCTGTTGGAAATGAATATACTTGTGATGGTAATCATCCTCATGTGCCTTGCATGCATGCCGAAAGGAATCCGGGAAAACCTCTGCCTTGGGTAGGCATGAGTTTGTCGCCGGTCTCCGTCGAGACGGTTATGTCCGGTATGGCATAGTAAGGTATAGTGGGTGGTGATTTTGTTGTTTGAAATATATTTGTTATACATGTCATGCAGGGAATTTATAAACCTCCTGAGTCGACCGTAGATCGAGTCTTGTTCCAGTAACCCCCACACTTGTCTCATACTACCACTTGTCCCTACCACAGGTAGGGTACGGTTCAGTAAGTCATCAACCCCTTTCTAGCACACATCGTACAGAGAGGCCATGGTGGAAGATATCGGTTGTAGCCGGTAGGCAGGCCACCTAGTCCGAGGGCATGGGTGTTTCCAGTTGGGACCGAGAGGGGAGGCCACCCCTTAGAGCGCGCGATATAAATTTGATCCCATGCTATGCGAGGTTGTAGCCTCCCCACTTAGAGTTTTGCTTGACAGGTGTCGTGGGTGATTCCAGACACCGGTGAGTTAAGCTGGTGTGTGCAAGTTAGGCGTGTTTTCAACTAAAAGGCCAAAGACGGAATTAGTCCCGATGGACTAATGGAATCCGTTGCTCGTGGGTAAAGAGTACACCCTCTGTAGAGATTAAATCTATTCGAATAGCCGTGTCCATGGTTAAGGACTACAGTCTGGGATGGGTCAAGTGTCGGTCTTAGTGTCGGTCTTCGGAGGAGAAATTGTTAAACCAGAACCTGGATTGTGACTTATGACTTGTGATGATTTTGATTATTATTATTATGTACTAACCCATTATATCATTGAGTATCTCTGGGACGGTTCTACCTCCTGGATATTCATTGTGATTATTTATTTTATAAGCCCTTTATGTGGTGTCGCTGAGACGCCCGACTGTGGCATTGCTTGTTAATTATTTACTTTATAAGCCCTTTATGTGGTGTCGCTGAGACGCCCAACTGTGGCAATGCTTGTTATTTATTTACTTTATAAGCCCTTTATGTGGTGTCGCTGAGACGCCCGACTGTGGCATTGATTGTTATTTATTTACTTTATAAGCCCTTTATGTGGTGTCGCTGAGACGCCCGACTGTGGTATTG
>NC_041391.1:362587759-362683534 GCF_002162155.2 Triticum dicoccoides | reverse complement strand
GTCGCTAAGACGCCCGACTGTGGCATTGCTTGTTATTTATTTACTTTATAAGCCCGTTATGTGGTGTCGCTGAGACGCCCGACTGTGGCATTACTTGTTATTTATTTACTTTATAAGCCCTTTATGTGGTGTCGCACAGACGCCTGACTGCGGCATTTTATTTCCACTCCATTATTGCTTATTCGTGTTGCATATAAATAACCTGCTTGCATGCATAAAAGATTTTTTATTTACGACTGACGATGTGATCATAGAATGTTTCAGTGCATAATTATCATTTATATTATCCCAGTGTTCATAATGTTTGCAAGTACATTCAAAGTACTCACTGGCTTGTCCCTGGCTATTGTCTTGGCCGGATTTCTTGCTTGGAGAGGAGCGTTGCGACGACATGCCCCGGAACCTAAGCAGTGGTGGTAGCAGCCTCGCGAAGATAGGAGTTAACCTGGTCAGCTGTTCCTGTGGGAAATGGAGTCCCATAGGCACTGATGATCCACAAACCGCTTCCACCCTCAACCACTTGAAACCATTGGTTGTACTCACAGGCCTGAATGGTCTTGTACTACAATTTTTTTTTGTATTTTGCTTGGAATTTCTATATCAAGTTGGTGCCTCATCAGCTAACAGTAATCCTGGGGCTGGTGAGCACGACGGCCATTTTCTGGAAATTAATACCCGGAAAACCGGTCGCGACAGATGTCATGTGTCGGTCACCCTTGACAAAAGCACTTCCATGATGCGCGATCTATCGTCATGGAAGTGGACACTTCCGTGATGATAATTTTGGTAATGTCATGGAACCCTTCTACGACAACACAGTTATGACTATCTTGATTCTATAATAAAATCGTCATGGATGTACATGCATGACAAAAAACGTGACCTACTGTGACAAACATGTATCATCACGGAAGTGTTTTTTTAGTGTTGTATTATCCATGCTAGTTTTGTTTTCTCGCTTTCTTCTTGTGAGGTTGAAAAACTTTGAGAAAATCCAAAAATATTTCTTGCTTATTTTCGGTTTTCTTTCTAGATTAATTAGTTGTAGTATTAAAAGAAAACCCAAAAAGATTTCCCATTTGTTATTTTGCTTGTTGGGAGCTTTCCCTTGTAGTTTTTCTCTTTTTTTTCTTTCTTTAATTTGCTTCTTTCTAGAAAAACTAAAAGCTCCAAAAATATTTCAATGTGTTTCTCTTAAATTCTTTTCCTTTCGTTGAGTCATACCAAGGAGAAGACCACAATGAAAACATTGAGTGGCTCTCATATGCATTATTGTTGATCTAACAAAGGGCCAAATTATTCTGTCTTAAAAAAACTCTTATTTATTTCTTTTATTTAATTTGCTAAAAAATCTGTCTTCTTCTTAAAATAAAACGTTTGCAAATTCCAGCTTAGTCCAAGGCACTCTTGCACTATTATTATTTTCATATCATTCGGTCATGCAAGTGAATGGCAATAATGACGATATATGATGAAGTGACCGAGGCAAGGAAAGGCGGGTATGAACTCAACTTGTTTTTGTTTTTGTAAATATGTTTAACTTAGTATCCATGACTCGGCATATTTTGATTAAACATGTTTGTGATGACAATTAGAGATTATAGTTGCTCATGCCATGCTTAAGTACCTAGGAGTGGTAATAATTTATCTTGGGTGTCAACATGCATTAAAATGATTCTGATGCAGTATGATGATATGATGTCCTCCTCTGAATGTTTTGAATGGCTTGACTTGTCACATATTCACACATGTAGTTGAATCAAAACCAACATATAGCCTCCACACTATTTATCTTCATGGTGTTTATATCCTACTCATGCTAGTATTCAATGTTAATTATTCTTAATGCATGGTCATGACCATTTTTGCTCTCTAGCTGGTCGCTTCTCGATCTAATTGCTAGCCTTCGCCGGTACTAAGCGAGAATGCTGCTTGTGCGTCAAAATCCTTAAACCAAAGTTATTCCAGATGAGTCCACCATATCTACCTATATGCGGTATCACCCTGTCGTTCTAAGTAAAGCATGTGCCACCTCTAAATATTCAAATGAACATTTGTTTTGTGTGTTGATGTCTACTATGCAACTTTATTCTTGTAGACTCGTGTTGGGCCAACAAGCGTAGAGTTTTGTAGGACAGTAGCAATTTTCCGTCAAGTGGGTGACCTAAGGTTTATCAATCCGTGGGAGGTGTAGGATGAAGATGGTCTCTCTCAGACAACCCTGCAACCAAATAAAAAAGAGTGTCTTGTGTCCCCAACACACCAAATACAATGGTAAATTTTATAGGTGCACTAGTTCGGCGAAGAGATGGTGATACAAGTATAGTAATCATAGTAGATATTGATTTCTGTAGTAAGAACAATAAAAACAACAATGTAACAAGTAACAAAAGTGAGCACAAACGGTAATGCAATGCTTCAAAACAAGGCCTAGGGTTCATACTTTCGCTAGTGCAATCTCTCAACAACGCTAATATAATTGGATCATATAAAATCCCTCAACATGCAACGAAGAATCACTCCAAAGTTCTTATTTAGCAGAGAACATAAGACGAAATTGTTTGTAGGGTAGGGTATGGAACCACCTCAGAGTTATCCTTTCCGATCAATCTATCCAAGAGTTCTTACTAAAATAACACCAAGCTATCCTTTCTGACCGATCTACCAAGAGTTAATACTAAAATAACACCATATGATACACATCAACCAATTCTAATGTCACCTAGATACTCCAATGTCACCGCTAGTATCCATGAGTTGATTATGCAATGTGCATCAAACAACTTCAGATTCATAATACTCAATCCAACACAAAGAACATCAAAGAGTGCCCCAAGATTTCTGCCAGAGAAACAAAGACGAAAACGTGCATCAACCCCTAAGCATAGATTACCCCAATGTCACCTCGAGAATCCGTGAGTTGAGTGCCAAACCATATATCAAGTGAATAAATATGATACCCCATTGTCACCACGGGTATTCATAGCAAGACATACATTAGGTGCTCTCAAATCCATAAAAGTATCCGATCCGATAATAACAAAATCTCAAAGGGAAAACTCAATTCATCACAACGAGATAGAGCGGGGGAAACACCATATGATCCAACTATACTAACAAAGCTTGCGATACATCAAGATTGTGCCAAATCAAGAACGAGAGAGAGAGAGAGAGAGAGAGAGAGAGAGATAGAGATTAAACACATAGCTACTGTTACAAACCCTCAGCCCCGAGGGTGAACTACTCCATCCTCATCATGGTGGCCGCCAGGATGATGAAGATGGCCTCCGGTGACGATTTCCCCCTCCGGCAGGGTGCCGAAACATGGTCCATATTGGTTTTCATGGCTATGGAGGCTTGCAGCGGCCGAACTTCTGATCCAGGTTTTTTTGGGGGGGTTTCTGCATTTATACGATTTTTTGGTGTCGGTTTCACGCAAAGATGGGCCTCAGGGGGGCCAATACCCACCAGGCCGCACCAGGGGGGATGGCGTGCCCTGGTGCCTAGTGGGCAGTAGGGCCCCCCTCCAGTGGTTCTTTGCTCCAGTATTTTCATTTCTTCCAAAAAATCGGCAAAAAGTTTCGTCCAATTCTGAGAACTTCTATTTCTGCTGAAAACAACATCAGTCTGGGTTAGTTCCACGTAAATCATACCAAAATCATATAAAATTATTGTAAAAATGGCATGCATACTTCATAAATTATAGATACGTTGGAGACGTATCAGCATCCACAAGCTTAATTCATGCTCGTCCTCGAGCGGGTAAGTGATTAAAGAAATAATTTATGAAGTGTGAATGCTAGTATAGAGTATAAGTTTTATCAATGATAATTTCAATAACTTTTCCTAGCATCATAAAAGTAACTCTTTCTCGTAAAACTCATCATGGTAAAGTAGCAATCAATTCACATGTTATGGTTCAAACAATTCATTCTCTTGAAACTTAACAACATATGGTCTTAATCACCAAACAATTGCAATTCAACTTATTCCCAACGAAGTCTAAGCAAGAGCTCCACATACTCAATCATCATATAGTCTTCTATGATTGCTAGTACTCAAAGCATATTTTCAGAGCAAATGGCATCCATCGAACACAGAGAAAGATAGGGGCTTAATGTTTCGCCTCCCAACTCGTTTATCATAGAGATAATTATCAACAATAATAATTCATGGTAAAATATATTTTACTGGCCATATGTGCCTAGATCTTTCCCCACACATGATGCTTGCCATCTAGAGAATAATTGAGGTTGAAATGAGAATGCATACTATTGGCTCTTGCATAAAAGTAAATACTGAAAAGTAAAAGATAGGCCCTTTGCAAAGGGAAGCAGAGGTTGTCATGCGCTTTTTATTTTTGAATGCGCAAGGTCTTAATGCAAAGGAATGTCATGATACGTCTCCAACGCATCTATAATTTTTTATTATTCCATGCTATTATATTATCTGTTTTGGATGTTTTATATGCATTAATATGGCATTTTATATTATTTTTGGGACTAACTTATTAACCTAGTGCGCGGTGACAGTTTCTGTTTTTCCTTGTTTTAACTTTTACAAAAAAGGAATATCAAACGGAGTCCAAAAGAAATAAACTTCACGGTAATTTTTGTTGGACCAGGAGAAACCCACGAGACTTGGAGAGGAGACTAGAAGACCTATGAGGCAGCCACAAGTCATGGGGGCGTGCCCCAGGAGGGGGCGCCCCCTGGGTTGTGGGCCCCTTGTAGACCTTCCAACCCTAATCCTTGCACTATAAATCCTCAAATATCCCCCCTACATCAGAGGACACACCAAAAATACTTTTCCACTACCGCAAGCTTCTGTTCCAGTGAGATCCCATCTTGGGGCCTTTTCCGGCACTCCGCTGGAGGGGGATTCGATCATGGAGGGCCTCTGCATCAACCTTGCTGCCCTTCCGATGAAGCGTGAGTAGTTTACCATGGACCTAAGGGTCCATATCTAGTAGCTAGATAGCTTCTTCTATCACTTTGATCTCCAATACAATGTTCTCCTTGATGTTCTTAGAGATCTATTCGATGTAATCTTCTTTTGCAGTGCATTTGTTGATATCCGATGAATTGTGGATTATGGTCAGATTATCTATGAATATTATTTGAGTCTTCTCTGAACTCTTTTATGCATGATTGAGATAGCTTAGTATTTCTCTCGATCTATCGGTTTGGTTTGGCCTACTAGATTGGTTTTTCTTGCAATGGTAGAGGTGCTTTGTGATGGGTTCAATCTTGCTGTGTCCTCATCCAGTGACAGTAGGGGTAGCGAGGCACGTATTGTATTGTTGCCATTAAGGATAAAAGGATGGGATTTATATCATATTGCTTGAGTTTATCCCTCTACATCATGGCATCTTGCTTAAGGTGTTACTCTATTCTTATGAACTTAATACTCTAAATGCAGGCAGGAGTCGGTCGCTGTGTGGAGTAACGGTAGTAGAGGAAGGTAGGAGTCGATGTACTTATCACAGACGTGATGCATACATTAATGATCATTGCCTTAGATATCGTCATAACTTTGCGCTTTTCTATCAATTTCTCAACAGTAATTTGTACTGTATGCTTTATTCAAGAGAGAAGCCTCTAGTGAAACCTATGGCCCCCATGTCTATTTTCCATCATATATTTTCATATCTATAATACCAAAAACCCAAAAATACCTTGCTGCAATTTATTTATATTTACTTTATTTTTTCTTTTACTTATCTTTTATATCTATCTCTAGTAGATCTCACTCTTGCAAGTGATCGTGAAGGGATTGACAACCCTTTTTCGCATTGAGTGCAAGTGTTTGTTAGTTTGTGCAGGTGCATATATTGGGGACTTGCTTGTGCCTCCTACTGGATTGATACCTTGGTTCTTAAATGAGGGAAATACTTATATCTACTTTGCTGCATCACCCTTTACTCTTCAAGGGAAAAATTAACGCAAGCTCAAGAAGTAGCAGGAAGAATATTTGACGTTGCTGCCGGGGACGTTCTACATCAAGCCTACCAAGTACTTATCATAAACTCTCATCTCTTGAATTTACTTTATTTGCCATTTGCCTCTCATTTTCATCCCCCCCTAGTTCTAAAACATTTTCAAAAAAACACAAAAATATTTACCATTTATTTGCCTTCTTTTTGTTTGCCTTTATGTCTTACTTGGTTCGCTTGCATGTTTACTTCGTATAATTGTGTGTTTTCTACTTGGATCATCTTTGATCCATATGTGCTTGTGTTGATACCCCAACTAGTTAGTTGAGGGAAAATCACTAGATGAGCATGCTCATTTTGTGCGTCACCGTTTGTCTCAAAAGGGGGAACTCTTATGGAATCAAATAAATTGTTTGATATGCTATGCTTGGAATCTATGTGAAATTTATGATTTTACTTGTTGCTCGGAGAACCCTAAAAAACACCTTCCCTATCTATGTGAGTTTAATGATAATTAAATCCTATCTTTTTATGCCAAGGGTGTTTATAGTTACTATGATATTGAACAAATTGAAGAATTTGTTGCTTTTAAGGGTGCTTATGAAGTTGCTTCTTTGATTGAAAAGTATGATATTACTCTCTACAAATCTTAAATTTTTGACATACTTAAATATTGCTATGAAAATTATGCTTCTAATGCCTATGTTAAAGAATTTATTGAGAGAATGTCCTCTACCTAGGGAGAAAATAATGATATGCATGAATCTATTGATAATTATGATTCCGTTGATGTGATTGAAATATCCCCCTGATGAGCATGATGCTTTTTATTCTTATGGCCATGATGCCAATATTAATTATACTTATGGAGATGAACTTGCAGTAGTTCCTTATGTTAAACATGAAATTATTGCTATTACACCCATAACTGATAGATCCTTTGTCGGGATACACAAACAGGAGTGTATGTTTCCCCTAACTTGTGCACAGACAAAGAGCTTCAGCCCCGACAACCAAAGCTCGACAAAGGAATGCCAATAACAAGCATGTAAAGTAAAGCCAAATTAGAGAAACCGCTCTTCGAGAGATCAAGGAGCAGATCAAGAAGACCAAGTTAACATACAAGACAACAAGGTATCACCTTGGGAAGTCCTCCCTTGCCGGGCAGGTGAGCCCAGCCGGGTCGAGGCCACCCCAAGGACAAGTCCAAGATTGCCCCAACAAGCTTGTCGGGACCGTCAAGGGCAGGAAATCCCGCCAAGACACCACCGCTCCACCGCTCCATCGCCCGATGACGCAAGTCACTTATTAATGTGATGTCGAGCCTACAAGATGATTAAGTGGCTTCCACTAAGCACGTGGCAGCCTGTTGGAAGACAGATTATCCTCACTTGACACCCGTCCAAGAGGCGTGTCAAACAGATAAGAAGAAGATGATTAAGCGGCACGCCAGGCTTGCCGGCTTCATTCTCCATGATGAACCACAAGTATATGGGGTCAATTGTAGCCCTTTAGATAAGTAAGAGTGTCGAACCCAACAAGGAGCAGAAGGAAATGACAAGTGGTCTTTAGCAAGGTAATGTCTGCAAGCGCTAAAATTGTAAGTAGCAGACTAGTTTGATAGCAAGATAATTTGTAACGAGCAAGTAACGATAGTACTAACAAAAGTGCAGCAAGGTAGCCCAATCCTTTTGAGGCAAAGGACATGCCAAAACGGTCTCTTATGATAAGCAAAGTGTTCTTGCGGGTACACGGGAATTTCATCTAGTCACTTTCGTCATGTTGGCCTAATTCATGTTCGCCACTTTGATAATTTGATATGTGGGTGGACCAGTGCTTAGGTGTTGTTCTTACATGAACAAACCTCCTACTTATGATTAACCCCCTTGCAAGCATCCGCAACTACGAGAAAAGTATTAAGAATAATTCAAACCGTAACACTAAACTTTTGGATCCAATCGGTCCCTTACGGAATAACGCATAAACTAGGGTTTAAGCTTCTGTCACTCTCGCAACCCATCATCTAATAACTACTCCACAATGAATTCCCTTAGGCCCAAATATGGTGAAGTTTCATGTAGTTGACGTTCACATGACACCACTAAGGGAATCACAACATACATCTCATCAAAATATCGAGCACATATCAAGTTCACATGATTACTTGCAACATGATTTCTCCCGTGACCTCAAGAACAAAAGTAACTACTCACAAATTGATATGGGGCTAACCCGGTGTAGGCCGATCTTTCACGTTTGGAGTGGGATCCCTCGAAGAACACGATGAACACGGGGAATAACGGAGAGAAATCACAAGGGGAAACACTCAAGAACAAGTCCGATCACACATCCACTAGACAATCAAACACACAAGATCCACAAGGTACATGAACAACAAAGAGAAAGATACAAGGTAGAGTTCATCCCAAGTCCAAAGGAGTTGGGGGCTTGAATCCTAGAAGGATCTTCCCATGAAGGGGCCTTGATGATATCCCGCAGGATCTTCTCCTAGATGGAGGTCTTGGCCTCCAATGGAGTAGTGGTCTCTCTCTCTCAAGAGTAGAGATAGGTAGGAGCAAAGCTCACATACAAATGAGCTATCACTTTGCTAACCCTAGAAAGGAGGTGGAGGTGGTCTATTTATAGTCTAAGCCATGAAGGGGTAAGTGGGAGAGGGATACAAGGCCAAAGGCCCGCGGCTGCGCACAGGCAGGGCGGTAGTACCAGACACATAGGCGGTAGTAAAGCGGTAGTACCGCTTCCTTTGGGCGGTAGTACCGCCCTTCTTGGACTGGGCAGGTCCTTCTTCTTCCGTCTTCGCTTCCATGCTGCCCTCGCGGATGGTGTAGGCGTTCCTTGGCGCTTACACTCCTCCTCGTCATTCGTGAAGCTCCGACAATACCTATGCATGCACACGAGTGGAGTGTCAAGTAGTATATCATCCTCGAAGGGGTCAAGTAAACACGTGTAAAGGAGAAGATTCACCTTTATGTATGAGAAGTAGAGGTCGCACGTGTCACTTGCCAAACGAACTCTTGACATGGTGATGTTCGTAGGATGCTCCGCATCATCTCCTCCCCCTTGGGAAAGATCCGACCTCGGATCGAAAACCAAATCACCATGGGAAAGAGATGGCGTCGCCGTGTAGGAGTGGTCAATCACCAAGTTCTCGTCATCTTGAAGCTCGAAATGGGCACTCTCCAATGTCGCACCATCTTGTGATTCCTTCAAAAGGAGCAAATAGAGCAAACACTTGGAAAAACAAATGTGGTTAGTGTTAGTGCAAAACCAAGCATTCAAGCGGTAATTCACCAAACAAGTGTTGTCATCAAGCATAGCATAGGGGGTGACAAAGGATTGTGACATGGCATGTAAGCATATCAATCGAGCACAAGCAAAAATATCATGGGAACAAGCATGTAAATGTGAGGTAGAGATGCAAATATGTGTGACAAGAGCATAAGCATCTACCTCGAGGTCATAGCAAGAATTCACAAATTGCTCAATGAAAGGTCTATGGTAGGCATATGAAAGATTCACAACACCAAATAAAATGAAGTGTCTAAACACATGGGTCAAGTGCAAGACAATCCAAGCATAACGTGCATAGGGTGTAGTGAATATAGTGTGGCACTCAACACAATAGAAAGAGCAAATGTTCATCATGTGTGAGGCAGTCAAGTCAAGCATGAGACAAGCAATGGGACATGGCATATGAGAAGAAATGACATTGGTGCAACCAAGCATATCATAGGGGCAAGTAATCCAAGAATTGGATGCAACACACAAGGCATATATATATCATGATGCATGGGAATGTGATAATGGCAAGTCAAAGCAAGATCTCTAGCAAGTGCGCAATCAAGTGGTCCAAGATGACCAATAAGTCTCACGGTGCAAGCAACACAAGTAGTATGATCCGCAATATCCATGCTCAAGAAAGATGTCACCTTGAAGGCATGTCCTTGTGCATTCTTCACAATGCTGAAGCGCAAGCAAACGCGGTGTAGAAGCGAGTCGTGGTAGAATGTATGAGGCTCGCTCTCAAGAGCTCGAATGGTCAACTCACGTGAAGTGGAGTCGAAACAAAGTCCAAGTATCCTACACATGCACACAACAAAACAAAGAACGTATGCACATGGTAGATAAACACATCATCCATCATGATGGTTCTCATCTTTTGCACATAACCATTAGAAGCACAAGTGTTTGAATAATATGATGCAACAATGGCGATATTCATGGCACTAGGTATATGGTGCAAAGAAGTAAGGCATGCATGCTTCACAAGAATTATATCAAAATCTCCAAATATATGCGAGAATGCTATGGGGGCAATCTCATGAGCAAGATTAAGAGCATTGTTGCACTCCATACATGGCAAGTCATTAAGCATGGGAGAGGCAACACATGGAGATATATGACAAGAAGCAATATCAATCATGTGCAAAGCATATAGATGTTTGTCATCAACCGCATGAAATGAGCAAGTATGAGTCATTGGTGATGCAACATATGCAAGCATAGAGATCAAGTCGTGCAAACTAGTGGAGCGAAGATGCAACACACTAGAGTAAATCATGGCAATCATGTCATGTGAGCAAATACTAGGCATAGACAATGCACATCACATATCGCAAGCACGAAGACAAAGCAAGATGAAAGTATCATCATAGGAATGGTGCACAAAACAAACATGGCAATAACAAGCAATATCTCCACCAAGCTTGCAAATACACATACGAGTGCTAGAATCAATCATCATGTGTAATGCAAAGCATGGGTCACAAATGCATGGCAAAGGCATAGGAATGGGCATATCATGCAAAGTGAACATGGCAAGATGGGCATATAATATGTAATGAACAACAACCCATAGCCAAGTCAGGGCCATGTAGAAGAAATGCGTGAAGTCTTTGCGCGAAGAGAGCGGTGGGAAGGACAATCCATGGGATCCCAAATCATCGTTGCTCTCTAGAGCTCGTTTTGTCAACTCGTGGGATTGCGAGGTTGACAAGTATTCATGGGTACCTACACAAAAGAGACACAAACAAAAGAAATTGTGCGCATGGTAAATGTACACATCATCCATCATGATGTGTATGTGCACGTGTGAGTTAGCACAAGATAAGAAATTCTCAAAGAAATTTGATGCATGGTATAAGAACATGTCATCCATCATGAAAGAATAGTTATTGTGTATGACACGATGGGGATGCAAATTGGGCATACAATTATATGGCTCATCAATAGCATTTTCATTCATGGGGAGCATATGGTGCACATAATTATTAGGATCATGCAATGGATGGGATGGATCAAAATTTCCTACAATGCATGAGGAAACTATGGGGGTCTCTACATGAGCAATATCGGAAACATCACATGGAGAAAATGGACAACATCCAAAACAATGCATATCCGAAGCTAGGTGGGCATGGCATGGCATATGATATAAATGATGCAAAGGGAGCATATCAATATCATCACAAGAAAAACAAATGCCAATAACCATGGGCTTGTCATCTATGCCATATGTACAAATTGGGTTTATTTTAATGGCATATGCATAGTCACTATGAAGAGATTGCAAATAAGACATATGGTGTATCTCATGCATAGCATATGACAAGTCAAGCGGATTATCAAACATGATGTGACCTAAAGAATTTTCACAAGAAATCCTATGTAACATGGCATCACAACTAATAGACTCCACATGAGAATCATCATATTCATCATAAATGGGCAAATCATTGCATGGTGAAATCATACTAGCATGAAGCATGGTACTAGGTGGATCAACATCATGCAAGCAATCAATGTCAAGAATGTCCACTAGTGGGACTAGAGCATAACCGTCACATATGTTACCTTTGTCATTCCACTCAAGTGGTGTAGGTGAGGTGGGAAAGACCAAATGGTGGTCATCTTCATCTTGATGGAACCATGTGGGGGGTGCATCATATTCCACCATGGCCATCGTCTTGTCCAAAGGGAGGACGAAGTCGTCAAGGATCGGCGCGTCATCATAAATGGGACCTAGAACCAAATGAGAAGACACGATAGAGGTAGAGGTCAAGTTGTTAGAAATGCAAATGGCCTCACGAGACCTATCAACTATATCACTCTCTCTATGTGGTGGTTCACTCACTCCCTCAAAGTAGGTGCACTCAAAGTCACATATGGTGGAGTCACTCATCTCACTTAAGTGGTGGGGGTTGTGGCTCTCCTCACATGGGATTTGTGGCAACACATCATATATGGGGCTAGTGGTGAAGTCACTCTCACTCTCAATATGGTGCCAAAAGTCACTCAAGTCATCATACGTCGCCGTGGTCAAAGGGAAAATCCCATGCTCAACCATCTCGTCGTTGTCGCTGTGGATGAATGTCGAAGATGGCACATCATCACTCTCCTCCATGACCGAAGGGAAAATCCCATGCTCGGTCATCTCATCATCGTCGCCGTGGATGAAGGCCGAAGATGGCACATCATCACTCTTGCCTCCAAAGATGGAAGCATCATCCTTTCTCTCCACCTTGTCGCTCGCCTCTAAAGCTTGCTCCTTGAAGGTCTCTGTAGTCGTACTCGTCGCCGCACCGTCTTGAAAAAGAGTCAAGGTAGACTCGGCATCTTCAATGCCACAAAGAGGGATGGCGGTGAATTCGCACTTGGGAGCATCGTCTTGGAGCTTGTCGGGCTTGGACATCGTGGTGGTACTAGCCTCATGTTTGTCGTAGAGCTTGGTCGCCGTGAAGTTTGCTTGGGGTGGAGAAGCCTTGGCCTTCATGAGTTCTTGTTCCACCTTGAGAGCACCAATGTAGTAGTCGTCGATGGACTTGTAGCTCTCGAGGAAGATTGTCTTGGAGATGTTGTTGTGCAATCCCATCATGAAGTGGAACTTCATTGACATGGGGTCGTCCACGCCGGCTCGTCGCAAGGAAATCTTCATCTCCTTGAAGTACTTGTCGATGGACTTAGATCCTTGGGTGGTGTTCTCCAATTGGCGTCGAAGTTGTTCCGTGTAGGTTGGAGGCACAAACTCTCGCCACAAAGCTCTCTTCGTCTTGGGCCAACTCATGTCGTAGTACTCCGAAGGTGTGTGAAGCCACCAAGACAAGGCGTAGTCGTGGAAGTTTCTTGTGGCGCACTTCACTTGATCTTCGGGAGGAACTTGATGTAGCTTGAGGTAGTCGTCCATCAAACGCTCCCACTAGAGGAACTCCTCGGGTTCTTGAGTCCCATAGAAAGGAATCGCATGGTCGATGTCGAGGTCGTAGTAGCTCGGGGAAGTCGCGGACTTGATCTTGGGAAGCTTCTCTTGAGCATAACCTTGAGGTTCTTGTTGGCGAAGATGCCGTATGTCCATAGGCGAAGATGCCTTGAAGTCGCTTGGCGAGGATGCCAAGGGAGATGGTGAAGTCGTTGAGCGGTTGTTGGTGTTGAGCTCTTGACCTTCACGTACTTGTTGGTGATGGTGTCGATGCTGATGTGATCTTGCCGTAGATGGTAGCTCGGAAGCATGTGCTCTTGAGCGTCTTCTCAAAGATGAGGAAGGTCGCTTGTAGGACTTGATGAGGCTTTGATCTCCTCTATTTGAGTTTGCATCTTGGCGTCGGAGTTGTTGTTCGTGGCATCGAACTCGTCGTTGTTGTTGTAGACCGAAGGTGAAATGCCTTGCCTATCCATCACAAGACTCAAGTAGAGGTGAGTAGGAAATGAGATAAACAATACCAAGTTACATTTTCCCAAAGTTGAGGATGTATCCCGTTTCACTCAATGTGAGATGAAAGAATAGTGGAATTGGTACCGGACTTGTTCACTCACACCTATCAAGTAAAGCTTATGGCGTAGCTCGGTGAGGATAGTGGCACAAAAATTTGATGCAAAATGTTAGCAAGAGTCAATAATGTTGAAAGAGATTCACAAATTTGCAAGTGAAACAAGTAGACCAATAGCAATGTGGCACACGGAAACACACACACGGATAGATAAATGGGGTCGTGCAACCAAGGAATGAGCACAAAATGTGGAATCCATGGAAAATGCTCATGTTGCACAACTCAAGAGAGACGCTAGCACGATTGCTCTATAGGCGGATACGACACTTGTGCACAACCTATAAGATGCAAAATGGATAAACTCTTTATCCCAAGTATGCTATGTATGTATGGTTCCCGGTGTTTCTCACACAATGATCCAAGATGATCAAATATGATACCATATGATATATTTTGATGCTATGGCTATTGCTTACAAGCTCTTTGCTCTCTTTTTTGCTTAAAAGCTTTATTTCTTTTTTTTATATGGCCACAATGCGAAATGCACAACCAAGATAGCAATTGGGTATATGCGGGAATAAACTTGAGACACAATGGATGATATGATACCAAGATGATATGGTATGTATGCAATGGATGGTGTAGATCACTAATGTGCACAAGTAATGTGGCCCAGCAATACTCAAATGGCTAGTCTCGATAGGCAAGTGATGCAAAATGGGCTAGGGGTTAACAATGCAATTGCAAGGGCAATATACAATGGTGTCATCGAGGTTACCGTCCTTTGCGATGATGAGTGGCGGTGTTCTTGATGTAGATACCAAGATGATGGAACTCGTCCCTAAGTAGCCGAAACACCTTAGGAAACGCAAAAACGGTGAACTCAAAATCTCAAATGACAAATGTCAAATAGGTGGTAGCGGAAAGCGGTGGTGGTTTTGCACTAGGCAATGCGGAAGCGGAGGTGGTGGTTGATGAAGAAGCAATTGTCCCCGAAGTAGCCGAAAAACCTTAGGAGACTCGAATCACTACTCAAGCAACCACTAATGCTATGGGGATCAAGATGGGTAAGGTTGCGGAAGTCGGTGGTGGCTATGCGGATGATATGGTGGAAGACCAGGGCAAACTTGCCAAATTTTGGAAAATTTCATGGAGTCAAATGGTGTTGGTGGTATTTTTGTGGGATGGGGGATGTCAATAGCTTCAAAACGAGCTAAAGAACATCAAAATCGGAGTTCGGATGAATTAGTTATGGCCGAAACGGTGAAACTCGAAACGCTGAAACTGGGAGGGGCGGTAGTACTGCTTCTGATGGGCGGTAGTACCGCTCGTGTCGGGATTTTTCGACTGTTTCAGGCTGAAACTGGGCTGGGGGCGGTAGTACCGCTAGGGGGGCGGTAGTACCGCTTGTGGTGCTCAGCGGTAGTAACGCTCGGAGGGGCGGTAGTACCGCTCGGAGGGGCGGTAGTACCGCTCGTGTTGGGATTCTTCGCAGATCGAATCGGGGCGCGATTTTGGGGCGGAAATGGATGATTTCGGGGGCAAAATTGGATGGATTTCGTGGATGGTAAGAGGAGAAAGTTGGGGAATGCTAGATCCACTTGGAACCAAACAAATCCATGGATCAAAATCAACAAAACATCATCAAACCAACAAATCACAAAAAAAAATTGGGGGCTATTTCTGGTGGGGATTTTCGGATTTAGGACGAAAACAACAAAATCAAGCTAGCAAACACGGGGTAGGGGCTCCAAAAACGTGATCAACGTGGCTCATGATACCATAGGATACGGGGCTAACCCGGTGTAGGCCGATATTTCACGTTTGGAGTGGGATCCCTCGAAGAACACGATGAACACGGGGAAGAACGGAGAGAAATCACAAGGTGAAACACTCAAGAACAAGTCCGATCACACATCCACTAGATAATCAAACACACAAGATCCACAAGGTACATGAACAACAGAGAGAAAGATACAAGGTAGAGTTCATCCCAAGTCCAAAGGAGTTGGGGGCTTGAATCCTAGAAGGATCTTCCCATGAAGGGGTCTTGATGATATCCCGCAGGATCTTCTCCTAGATGGAGGTCTTGGCCTCCAATGGAGTAGTGGTCTCTCTCTCTCAAGAGTAGAGATAGGAGGAGCAAAGCTCACATACAAATGAGCTATCACTTTGCTAACCCTAGAAAGGAGGTGGAGGTGGTCTATTTATAGTCTAAGCCATGAAGGGGTAAGTGGGAGAGGGATACAAGGCCAAAGGCCCGCGGCTGCGCACAGGCAGGGCGGTAGTACCGGACACATAGGCAGTAGTACCGCTTGTGCGGTAGTACCGCTTCCTTTGGGCGGTAGTACCGCTCTTTTTGGACTGGGCAGATCCTTCTTCTTCCGTCTTCGCTTCCATGCTTCCCTCGTGGATGGTGTAGGCATTCCTTGGCGCTTACACTCCTCCTCGTCATTCGTGAAGCTCCGACAATACCTATGCATGCACACGAGTGGAGTCTCAAGTACTATATCATCCTCGAAGGGGTCAAGTGAACACGTGTAAAGGAGAAGATTCACCTTTATGTATGAGAAGTAGAGGTCGCACGTGTCACTTGCCAAACGAACTCTTGACATGGTGATGTTCGTAGGATGCTCCGCATCACAAATGTAATCATGCTCAAGATCAGAGGAGTATTAAATAGCATAATGGATCTGAACATATAATCTTCCACCAAATAAACCATATAGTAATCAACTACAAGATGTAATCAGCACTACTAGTCACCCACAAGCACCAATCTATAGTTCCGGCACAAATATTGAACACAAGAGATGAACTAGGGTTCGAGAGGAGTTCGTGTTGTTGAAGATGTTGATGAAGATATCCATCCCCAAGATGGGAGAGTTGTTGGTGATGATGATGATGATGATTCCCCCATCCGGGAGGGAAGTTCTCCCGGTGGAATCGCTCCGCTGGAGGGCAAAAGTACACTTGCCCAGGTTCCACCTCAAGACGGCAGCGCTTCATCCCGAAAGTCCTCTCCTTATTTTTTTTCTAGGTCAAAATGACTTATATACCAGAACAGGGGCATTAGAGGTGGGCCTGGGTGAGCACAACCCACCAGGGCGCGCCTGGGCTCCCTAGCGCGCCCAGGTGGGTTTTGCCCACCTGGTGAGCCCGTCTGGTACTTATTTGCTCAAATATTCCATAAAAATTCCTCGTAAAGTTTCAGCTCATTTGGAGTTGTGAAGAATAGGTAGCCTGACATAGCTTTTCCAGGTCCAGATTTCCAACCGCCAGAATTCTCCCCCTTTGTGTATACCTTGCATATTATGAGAGAAAAGGCATTATAATTACTCCAAAAATCATTATTATACAATAAGACAACATAAACAATTGTAGGTAAACATGATGCAAAATGGATGTATCAACTCCCCCAAGCTTAGACCTCGCTTGTCCTCAAGCAAAAACCGAAATCGAAAAACATGTCCACATGCTTAGAGAGAGAGGTGTCAATAAAAACAATAATACGGACATAGCAGCATCATGTAACTTATTATAACATCAACCAACTTTACCATAAAACTTTCATCATAGAACTTTTATCATTGACCTCTCATGAACAAGTGACAATTCATTACAACATCGAAGTATAAAGCATAAACTCTATTGGAAACCAACGAACTATGTTCTCAGTCAACTTTCCAACTACAATTCATCATCTTTCCAGGAAGGGTCACATATCAGAGCCATTAGTCAAGTCCACATACTCAACCATCATTTAGTCTTCTATGATTGCTAACACTCACCGCGTACACATGAGCAAAAGTTTCAACCGGACACATAGAAAGATAAGGCTTATAATTTCGCCTCCCAACACATTCACCGCAAGGGTGATGTCAACAATAATAACTCATGGTACCCATATTCAACTGGATAAATGTGCCTAGATCTTTCCTCACCACATGATGCTTTCCAAAGGAGAAAATAAAAAGGAATAGAGACAAGAACTTTGACTCTTGCATGAAAGTAAAAGATAGGCCATTCGCAGAGGGAAGCAGAGGTTGCCATGCGCTTTTTGTTTGTATGATCAACCCCTTAGTGCAAGAGAACGTCATGTTATATTGCCCCTTGTGTGGCAACCTTTATTATGCAGTCTGTCGCTTTTATTCTTCGCCATCACAAGTTCAACGCTCAATTTTCCCTTACACTAAATGATCTTACACTTTTAGAAGCAATTTTTATTGCCCTTTTTGCACCGATGGCAACTTACTTGAAGGATCTTACTCAATCCATAGATAGGTATGGTGGACTCTCAAACATGATTTGGGTTTAAGGGTTTTGGATGCACAACTAGTATCTCTACTTAGGGCAGAGTTTTTGGCTAGCAAATATAGGGGCAAACACCACATGTTGAAGGATCTATGACAATATAACTTCTATGTGAATATGAACAAACATAATGTATTACATTGTCTTTCTTGTCCAACGTCAACAATTTTGGCATATAATATTTTGATGGGTGCTCACAATCACAAAACAATTCCAGGATAGTGTATTTGCATGTGAATTTTCTCTTCCCTTATTAATTCTTTCATCAGTTGCATCATTGACCAATGCTATGTTTGTCAATCTACAATAAAAATTTCTACTTATACTTTTCCTTGTGTAATATCATCACTTACCATAAGATTAGCATATGATCTTTTTCATTTATTTCCTTTATTTTCATTGAAACAAGAAAGTGAAGAAGGTAAAACTCAAACTAAACTTTATTTTATATCTCGCACACGATTACAAAGATTGAACTAAACTTTTATTCATTTAAAGCAAAAGATAACCATGGATCGAAGTAAGAAAAGTAAAGGCAAAAGGTAGTGGACATGATACGATACCGGGGCACCTCCCCCAAGCTTGGCAAAAGCCAAGGGGAGTGCCCATGCCCGATATTTAATTTTCTTTTGGTGATGAAGAAGGAGGTGGTGGTGATGAGGTAGAAGCAATCTTGTCCTCAGGTTTCCACGACAGAGGCTCACCATCATAAGAGGAAGAGTGAGTCTCCTGGATCCTGCAACTGGCAGCCAAACTCATACCATTAAACCTTGCCTCATATTCAAAGACATGGCTTTGAAGGTCGTGGATCTGGCTAAGGGGGAAGTTGATTTACTTGTTGAGGGAGAAGACGATGTCCTTCATGGACTTGCCATCCACCTTCAGATCACGGGTGTAGTCCGCGATCATGAGGTGATTGGCATTGAGTCCACGTTCCACCATCCCCTTGCACCGGAAGACTTCCTGCTCCATACCTTCAAGCCTGGCCTCCACGGATCCAGTCCCCTTGGGTCCTTGCACATCACGGATGTGCAGCACCCCATCGTGCATCTAGATAGCTTGAGGGTGCTGCATCACTTCCCGCAGATATGGGTTGATGACGTTGTCGAAGAACTTGTCCTTGGAGGAGCTTGAAGCGGCCATGGTGGATTTGATCTGACAGAAAACAAAAAGAAAAGAAAAGAAAACAGGAGATTTCTCCATGATACGGAAGTCAACGGGTTCGGGGGGTATATAAAGATTTTTTATCTTGGGGAACAAGTAGAACGGAAGAAAAATGGAGTCCGGAAAGTACCCGAGGTCGGCACAACCCACCGAGGCGCGCCTGGCAAGCCAGGCGCGCCCTGGTGTATCGTTCCCACCAAGGTCACTTTCCTGGAAGTTTCTTATTTTCCTAAATTTTTAAATATTCCAAAACCAACAAAAAATATTTTTGCAGATTTTTCGGAGTTCGTTTACTTATTGTATCACGTACCTCCCCTTTTTGTACGGTTCTGGAGTGTTCCGGAAGGTTTCTTTTATGTGTTCTTCCGGTGTCATAGTTTGGATAATATTGCTTTCAACATTAATGGGCGTACCTGAGATATAATGTTTTATTCGTTGTCCATTAACAACCTTTGGGTTAGTACCTTCAGCATTATTTATTTTGATAGCTCCGGATCGATAGACCTCCTCGATAACATAGGGTCCTGCCCATTTAGAGAGGAGTTTTCCTGCAAAGAATCTGAAAGGAGAGTTGTATAAAAGAAAATACTCTCCAACTTTGAACTCGCGCTTTTGGATTCTTTTGTCATGTCATATTTTAACTTTTTCTTTGAATAACTTTGCATTTTCGTAAGCTTGGGTTCTCCATTCATCTAATGAGCTAATATCAAATAACCTCTTTTCACCAGCAAGTTTGAAATAATAGTTGAGTTCTTTGATTGCCCAATATGCTTTATGTTCTAACTCAAGAGGCAAATGACAAGCTTTTCCATAAACCATTTTATAAGGAGACATACCCATAGGATTTTTATATGTTATTCTATAAGCCCAAAGTGCATCATCTAGTTTCTTAGACCAATTCTTCCGGGACCTATTGTCAGTCTTTTTGGGATTAGTTTTATTTCTCTATTGCTAAGTTCAACTTGACCACTAGACTGAGGATGATAAGGTGATGCAATTCTATGATTATCATCATACTTAGCAAAAATTTTACGGGAAGCACCATGAATAAAGTGTGAACCACCATCAGTCATTAAATATCTAGGGACTCCAAACCTTGGGAAAATAACTTCCTTAAGCATTTTAATAGAGGTGTTGTGATCAACACTACTAGTTGGAATAGCTTCTACCCACTTAGTAACACAATCAGCAGCAACCAAAATATGTGTATACCCATTAGAGGAAGGAAAAGGTCCCATGAAATCAAATCCCCAAACATCAAATGGTTCAACAGCAAGTGAATAATTCATAGGCATTTCTTGACTCTTACCGATATTACCTATTCTTTTCCATTCATCACAAGATAAGACGAACTTACGGGCATCCTTGAAGAGAGTAGGCCATTAAAAACCAGATTGCAATACCTTATGAGCGGTTATGTCTCCCTCGTGATGTCCTCCATAAGCCTCGGAGTGACATTTCCGTATGATTTGTTCCTGTTCATGCTCAGGTACACAACATCTAATAATACCATCTACTCCTTTATAAAGATGTGGGTCATCCCGAAAGTAATGTCTTAAATCATAGAAGAATATTTTCTTTTATTGGTAAGTGAAGCTAGGTGGTATGTACTTAGCAACAATATAATTAACATAATTAGCATACCAAGGTGTACTATTAGAAACATTTATTGTAGCTAACTATTCATCAGGAAAGCTATCATTAATAGGTTGTGGGTCATCAGTAATATTTTCAAGCCTAGATAAGTTATCAGCTATAGGGTTCTCTGCTACTTTCCTATCAGTGATATGCAAATCAAATTCTTGTAGCAGAAGGACCCACCTAATGAGTCTAGGTTTAGCATCTTTCTTTTCCATAAGATATTTTATAGAAGCATGATCGGTGTGAACAATCACTTTAGAATAAAAAATGTAAGATCTGAATTTATCACAAGCAAACTACTGCTAAGAATTCTTTTTCAGTAGTAGCATAATTTCGTTGAGCACTATCCAGAGTTTTACTAGCATAATGGATAACATTCAATTTCTTATCAATTCTCTGTCGTAGAACAGGAGCAACAGCATAATCACTAGCATCACACATAATCTCAAAAGGCAAGTTCCAATCAGGTGGTTGAACAACAAGTGCAATAATTAAGGCTTTCTTTAGTGTTTCAAAGGCTTCCAAGCAATCATCATCAAACACAAAGAGAATATACTTTTGCAAAAGATTTGTAAGAGGCCTAGAAATTTAAAAAGATCTTTGATAAACCACCTATAGAAACCAACATGACCAAGGAAACTACGAATACCTTTGATATCTTTAGGACATGGCATTTTCTCAATTGCATCAACCTTGGCTTTGTCCACCTCAATACCTCTTTCAGAAATTTTATGGCCTAAAACAATACCTTTGTTAACCATAAAGTGGCACCTCTCCCAATTCAAGTCAAGATTTGTTTGTTCACATCTCTGCAAAACTCGATCAAGATTGCTTAAACAATCATCAAAAGAATTCCCAAAAACAGAAAAGTTATCCATGAAAACCTCAACAATCTTTTCACAAAAATCAGAGAATATAGCAATCATACATCTTTGAAAGGTAGCAGGTGCATTACATAAACCAAAAGTCATATGTCTATATGCATAAGTTCCAAAAGGACAAGTAAAAGTGGTCTTTTCTCGATCAGGTTGTGAAACAGGTATTTGTGAAAAATCATAATATCCATCAAGGAAGCAAAAATGTGTGTGCTTGGATAATCTCTCTAACATTTGATAAATAAAAGGCAGAGGATAATGATCTTTTCTAGTTGCTTTATTTAATTTTCTATAATCAATTACCATTCTATAGCATGTGACAATTCTTTATGGAATAAGCTCATTCTTATCATTAGGAACAACAGTAGTACCTCCCTTCTTAGGGACACAATGAATAGGACTTACCCATCTAGTATCAGCTATAGGATAGGTTATACCTGCTTCTAGAAGTTTCAATATTTCCGTTCTTACCACTTCTTTCATCTTCGGATTTAACCGATGTTGGTGATCAACAACGGGTTTAGGATCAGGTTCCATATTAATCTTTTGCTGACATAGAGTGGGACTAATGCATTTAAGATCATCAAGAGTATATCCAATAGTAGCTCGGTGCTTCCTTAGAACCTCCAATAATCTTCCTTCTTCATCTTCTGAAAGGTTAGCACTAATAATGACAGGATATATCCTTTCCTCATCAAGATAAGCATATTTCAAAGTGTCTGGCAATTATTTTAATTCAAACACAGGATCACCTTTAGGTGGAGGAGGACCTCCTAGAGTTTCAATAGGCAAATTGTGTTTAAGCAAAGGTTGTTGTTCGAAAAAGATTCTATCCATTTCATTTCTTTCACGCATATGCGAATAATTTCATGGTCTAGCTAATATTGTTCTAAAGGATCAGTAGGAGGTACAACAATAGAACCAAGACCAATAATTTCATCCTTACTAGGCAAATCTTTCTTATGAGGTTGTCTACTAAACATGGAAAAATTAAATTCATGAGATTCATCACCAAAGCTAACACCGACATGTTGTTTCTTACAACCTATTCTGGCATTGACGGTGTTCAAGAAAGGTCTACCAAAGATAATGGGACAAAAGTCATCTTGTGGGGAGCCAAGAACAAGAAAATTAGTAGGGTATTTTATTTTCCCACACAAGACTTCAACATCTCTAAGAATCCCAATTGGTGATATAGTGTCTCTATTGGCAAGTTTACTAGTGACAGCTATGTCTTCTATTTCAGCAGGTGCTATTTCACTCTTAATTTCTTCATATAAGGAAAATGGAATAGCAGTCACACTAGCACCTAGGTCACATAACCCATGATAACAGTGATCTCCTATCTTGACTGAGACAACAGGCATGCCAACAACTAGTCTATGTTTATCCTTTTTATCGGGTTTGGCAATCCTAGAAGCTTCATCACATAAGTAAATAACATGCCCATCAATATTATCAACCAAGAGATCTTTAATCATAGCAACACCAGGTTCAACTCTGATTTGTTCAGCTGGTTTGGGTGCTCTAACATAACTTTTGTTAACCACAGTTGAAGCTTCAGTATGTTCCTTCATCCTAACAGGGAAAGGTGGTTTTCAATATAAGCAGTGGGAACAACTGGATCAACATTGTAAATGATATTCTTTAGGTTTTACCGGTTCTTTAATTTCTTCTTTAATAGGTGGTTGATATTTAAACCACTTCTCCTTAGGGAGATCAACATGAATAGCAAAAGATTCACAAAAGGAAGCTACTATCTCATAGTCAAGTCCATATTTAGTGCTAAACTTTTGAAAAGCATCGGTATTCATAAAAGATTTAACACAATCAAACTTAAGTTTAATACCTGACTCTTTACCTTCGTCGAGTTCCCAATCCTCATAGTTGTGTTTAATTATTTCTAAAAGATCCCACCGGAATTCAATAGTCTTCTTCATAAAAGAACTAGTACAAGAAGTATCGAGCATGGATTGATCATTATGAGAAAGTCGAGCATAAAAATTATGAATAATTATTTCTCTTGAGAGCTCATGATTGGGGCATGAATATAACATTGACTTAAGCCTCCCCCAAGTTAGGGCGATACTTTCTTCTACACGAGGCCAAAAATTATATATATAATTCCAATCACGATGAACTAGATGCATAGGATAGAATTTTTGATGAATTCCAATTTCAACCGATTCCAGTTCCAAGATACAATATCATCAGATAGCCTATACCATGTCAATGTTTTTATCTTCAAAGATAAAGGGAAAACCTTCTTCTTAGCTTCGTCTCCGGGTAAACCTTCAAGCTTAAACAATCAACAAATTTCATCCACATATATCAAGTGCATATCAGGATGTTCGGTTCCATCTCCTGCATAAGGATTGGCTAGCAGTTGTACCATACCCGAAGGAATTTCATATTCAATAATTTTAGTAGGTGCAGTAGGTTGAGGGGCAACTAATTGTGGTTTCGGTCGAGGTGAAGATACCCTGAACAAACCCCTCAAAGGATTGTTTTCCATAGTAGCAAGTGACAATAAATTTTAGCACGTAGTAATAATGTTTCCTTACCAATTTCCACTTACCAAGAGCGCTTCACTCCCCGGCGACAGTGCCAAGAAGTAGCCTTGATGACCCACAATTATATGGGGTCAATTGTAGCCTTTTCGATAAGTAAGAGTGTCGAACCTAGCGAGGAGCAGAAGGAAATGAGAAGTGGTTTTCAGCAAGGTAATGTCTGCAAGTGCAAAAATTGTAAGTAGAAGAATAGTTTGATAGCAAGATAATTTGTAATGAGCAAGTAATGATAGTAGTAAAAAAAGTGCAGCAAGGTAGCCCAATCCTTTTGAGGCAAAGGACAGGCCAAAACGGTCTCTTATGATAAGCAAAATGTTCTTGAGGGTACACGGGAATTTCATCTAGTCACTTTCATCATGTTCACTTATTCGTGTTAGCTACTTTGATAATTTGATATGTGGGTGGACCGGTGCTTAGGTGATGTTCTTACTTGAACAAATCTCCTACTTATGATTAACCCCCTCGCAAGCATCTGATACGTCTCCAACGTATCTATAATTTTTTATTGTTCCATGCTATTATATTATCTGTTTTGGATGTTTAATGGGCTTTACTATATACTGTTATATTATTTTTGGGACTAACCTATTAAATGGAGGCCCAGTCCAAATTGTTGTTTTTTGCCTATTTCAGTGTCTCGCAGAAAAGGAATATCAAACAGAGTCCAAACGGAATGAAACCTTCAGGAGAGTTATTTTTGGAACAAATGCAATCCAAGAGACTTGGAGTGGATGTCAAGAAAGAAGCGAGGAGGCCATGAGGCAGGGAGGCACGCCTACCCCCCTGGGTGCGCCTCCACCCTCGTGGGCCCCTCGCAGCTCCACCAACCTACTTATTCCTCCTATATATACCCATATACCCCAAAAACATCCAGGAGCACCATAGATCGGGAGTTCCACCGCCGCAAGCCTCTGTAGCCACCAAAAACCTCTCGGGAGCCTGTTCCGGCACCCTGCCGGAGGGGGGAATTATCACCGGTGGCCATCTTCATAATCCCGGCGCTCTCCATGACGAGGAGGGAGTAGTTCACCCTCGGGGCTGAGGGTATGTACCAGTAGCTATGTGTTTGAGCTCTCTCTCTCGTGTTCTTGATTTGGCACGATCTTGATGTATCGCGAGCTTTGCTATTATAGTTGGATCCTATGATGTTTCTCCCCCTCTACTCTCTTGTAATGGATTGAGTTTTGCCTTTGAAGTTATCTTATCGTATTGAGTCTTTAAGGATTTGAGAACACTTGATGTACGTCTTGCATGTGCTTATCTGTGGTGACAATGGGATATTCACGTGATCTAGTTGATGTACGTTTTGGTGATCAACTTGCGGGTTCGGTGACCTTGTGAACTTATGCATAGGGGTTAGCACACGTTTCCGTCTTGACTATTCGGTAGAAACTTTGGGGCACTCTTTGAAGTACTTTGTGTTGGTTGAATAGATGAATCTGAGATTGTGTGATGCATATCGTATAATCATGCCCACGGATACTTGAGGTGGCATTGGAGTATCTAGGTGACATTAGGGTTTTGGTTGATTTGTGTCTTAAGGTGTTATTCTAGTACGAACTCTTGAATAGATCAATCAGAAAGGATAACTTTGAGGTGGTTTCGTACCCTACAATAATCTCTTCGTTTGTTCTCCGCTATTAGTGACTTTGGAGTGACTCTTTGTTGCATGTTGAGGGATAGTTATATGATCCGGTTATGTTATAATTGTTGAGAGAACTTGCACTAGTGGAAGTATGAACCCTAGGCCTTGTTTCGAAGCATTGCAATACCGTTTACCCTCACTTTTATCATTAGTTACCTTGCTATTTTTATATTTTCAGATTACAAAAACCTATATCTACCATCCATATTGCACTTGTATCACCATCTCTTCGCCGAACTAGTGCACCAATACAATTTACCATTGTATTGGGTGTGTTGGGGACACAAGAGACTCTTCATCCTACGCCTCCCACAGATTGATAAACCTTAGGTCATCCACTTGAGGGAAATTTGCTACTGTCCTAAAAACCTCTGCACTTGGAGGCCCAACAACGTCTACAAGAAGAAGGTTGCGTAGTAGACATCAGCATCTGCAACTACGAGAAAAGTATTAAGTATAAATTTTAACCATAGCATTAAACTTTTGGATCCAATCGGTCCCTTACGAAACAGCGCATAAGCTAGGGTTTAAGCTTCTGTCACTCTCGCAACCCATCATCTAATAACTACTCCACAATGCATTCCCTTAGGCCCAAATATGGTGAAGTGTCATGTAGTCGACGTTCACATGACACCACTAAGGGAATCACAACATACATATCATCAAAATATTGAGCACATATCAAGTTCACATGATTACACTACTAGGAAAAGGGCTATAGATGGAATTGACACTAATGGCGCACCAGACATGTGGTGCGCCATTAGTATATACTAATGGCGCACCACACCCTGATGCGCCATTAGTGTTGAAACTACTAATGGCGCACCCTGCTCACGGTGCGCCATTAGTACCGAATTTTTTTTTGAACTAGTGCGCCTGTCCAAACATACTAATGGCGCATCCTCTGGTGGTGCGCCATTACTAGTTGTAACTAGTAATGGCGCACCGGCCGGAAGGTGCGCCACTAATGTTATTTTTTTTATTATTGTTTTTATTCCTTTTTTTGCAAAAGTACTAATGGCGCACCATCTGGGGGTGCGCCATTAGTAACCTGGATTACTAATGGCGCATTTGTTGCTGGTGCGCCATTAGTAAGTGGGCAGCAACAAGATATTTTGGACAGCCTCTCCTCCCACACTCACTTTCTCCCCACTTCATTCTCTCCACCGCATCCTCCTTGTCTCGGGTGCCTCCTCTTTTTCACCTCATTTCCACCATAGATTCATTCAAATTAAGTGGTTAAGTTACCTTGTTTTGCTAGGTAAGTAAGGGGGGAAGCTATATTTATGTTGTTCTCCCTACAACAATGTGCACATGCACTTTTATGGCCTAGCTAGATCTATGTATGTTCGTGGTGTTGCATATGTTTGTGGTGTTGCATATGTGTTTGTGTTTGGAGGTGTACCGGTATTTGAAATGCGATAGTTGCCAATATTTTGCCGGAATGTTGATTCATTTCCGTTTCGGCGAGAATTGGCATTAAGCATTCTTTTTGGTCCTATTTTTAGGGAAAGTCATGCCAAATTTTTTTCTTGGTTCTAAAATATTGTTTTGCTCTACCCCGCAGGCGACCATGGTCCGCACGATGACCGAAGGCATCGTGAATAGGTTTTTGAGGTTCGCGAAGGCCGAGATGCTTCAAAAGAACGAGACGGAGATAAGATGTCCGTGTCGAAGATGCAAGCTGAATAGCCTTATTGCGGACCCGGATTCCGGGCAGGTGCGGGACCACCTGCTCTTGCGTGGTTTCATGGATGGCTATCGGTGGCAAGGTGATGAAGATGACTACGAAGTCGTCCATGGGGGCCGGGCAAGAAATGAGGAAGGGCAACAAGACAACCACCGCGGCTCGGGGGGGCGAGAAGACGAAGAATCCCCAGGAGATGATCACGACGGTGATGCTGTACACAGTCATCATGTAGAAGATGCAGGACATGATGATGATGCCGACAGAGCAGACGACGCTGGACCATCGATGGGCTAGGTGCAGGACCCTCATATTCAAGAGCTGCTTCTCAAGCAGACGGATAACGCAAGAGCTGCCGCCCGAGAGAAAGCCAAGATGGATGAACTTGAGTTAGACGCGGTTACTCCATTGTATGAAGGATGCAGGCCCGAGGATACCCGCCTGAAAGTAACGCTCATGGCTCTGGAGATGAAGGTAAAACACAAAATGACCGACGCATGCTTCGACGAGAACATGTCATTCTGGCACGAACGTCTTCCCAAGGGGAACAAGTGCCCGACTAGTTTGGAGGAGGCAAAGAAAATCGTGTGTCCTCTGGATTTACCGCACGTGAAATACCATGTGTGCATGAACAATTGCATCATTTATCGGGATGAGCATGCGGAGTCTACCATATGTCCGGTGTGCGGTGTCACTCGATACAAGAAGAGGAAGAAAGCTCCTCGAAAAGTGGTGTGGTACTTTCCGATCACTCCTCGTCTGCAGCGGTATTTCGCGGACCCTAAGGTAGCAAAGCTCCTGCGTTGGCACGCGGATAGGGAGGAGAAGAAGCGAGAAGATGACGCAAATGATCCGGAGATAGATAAAAAAGACAAGATGCTGAGTCACCCTAAGGATGCGAGCCAGTGGCAAGCGTTGAACTTCGAATACCCAGAATTTGGGAACGATCCAAGGAACATCATGCTGGGCGCGAGCACCGATGGAGTCAATCCATTTGGCAGCCAGAGAAGCACACACCGATGATGATGATGATGAGGCGAAGCAGGACACAGAAAGTCGTCGCAAAGGCAAAAAGGCCAAGAAGACCGGAAATGACTACCCTCCCGCGTGCTTCACTCTAAGTCAGGAGGAGATCGAGCAGTTTTTCACCTGCCTCCTAGGAGTAAAACTTCCTTACGGTTACGCGGGGAAGATAAGAAGATACCTAGACCCAGCGAAGCAGAAGTTCAGCGGGATGAAGTCTCACGACTGTCACGTGCTGATGACGCAGATACTTCCAGTTGCAATCCGTGGGATCATGGACGCGCACGTCCGTGAAACGCTATTTGGCCTATGCAACTTCTTTGACGTCATCTCTCGGAAGTCGATTGGCGTGAGGCAACTCAGAAGGCTACAGGAAGAGATCGTGGTGATACTATGCGAGCTTGAGATGTACTTCCCGCCTGCATTCTTCGATGTTATGGTGCATCTGCTGGTCCATATAGTGGAGGATATCATCCAACTCGGGCCGACGTTCCTGCACAGCATGATGCCATTCGAAAGGATGAATGGTGTCATCAAAGGATACGTTCGCAACATGTCACGTCCAGAGGGAAGCATAGCCAGGGGCTTTCTGACCGAAGAGTGCATCTCCTACTGCACAAATTATCTAGGCATCGAGAACCCCGTTGGTCTGCCCGTCAACAGGCACCTCGGCAGGCTCGCTGGATGGGGTCACCGTGAGGGTCGCCGCGAAATGCATGTCGACTTCGAGGGTCGACTCGCCAACTTTGAAAGAGCAAACCTAGTCGTGCTACAACACATAGACGTGGTCGATCCTTGGGTGGTAGAGCACAAAACCTTTATTAAGAACACGTACAATGACCGAGGCCAACAGAGGACGGACGGAGATATACTCAAAGAGCACAACTCATGTTTCACGCGTTGGTTCAAGCAGAAGCTTCTGTCGTACGCTTTACATGAGGATTCTTCCGCGGAAGAACAACTCATATTCGCCTTGTCACAGGGCGCCGAGGACAACCTGATGACCTATGAGGCGTATGATATCAACGGCTACACATTCTACACCGAGCCAAGGACATGAAGAGCGATGGTTATCAGAACTCCGGGGTAACGATGGAATCCTACACCGGTAACGATAAGGACAGATACTACGGAAGGATCGAGGAGATCTGGGAGCTGAGCTACGCTGGAGAGAAGGTCCCGATGTTCCGTGTCAGATGGGCCAAGAACGTCATAAAAGAAGACTGATATTTCACCACCATGGTTATACCCGAAGCCAAATCCAAGACCGCGGGCACAAACGTCACCGCGAAAAATGAGCCATGGGTACTGGCTTCCCAAGTGGACCAATGCTTCTTCATTACCGACCCGCCAAAGCCCAGTCGTGTTGTCGTGAGGAGAGGCAAAAGGAAGATCATCGGAATGGATGGAGTAGCCAATGAGCAAGACTTCGACAAGTACGGCGACCCGAGGATCGAACATGACGACGATGATGAAGTAGCAGCATACACCACAAGAAGAAGCAGGACCACCCTACCTAAAGGACGTCCGTTCCACAGAAGAACTCCATTTGCGAAAAAGAAGGGCAAGAAGATTGTTAACGGAAGGACCGGCGCCCGATCGTGCTCCGCACCCTCAAGGAGGAAGTTACTGAAGTGGACTCCTACGGGAATCCAACGGCGCCCGAACGAATAGTCAAGGGGTACTCGCTTCAGCTCGGGTGCATTGTCCGGAGCACCGTCTCGATCAACACCGAGAACCTGAGGCATCCTGACCGAGGGAATTTGCGCAACCTCCTCTTCACGAAGCTGCACGAACGATACAAGTTCCCCGCTGAATTTGAAAACACAAGCCTCAAAGGGAATAAAGTGAACAATGCTGCCCTCACGAAGATGAGCAAGGCCCTGTCTACTTGGAAAAGCAATGTGAAGAGAATGATCGAGAAAGGTGAGAGTTATCAGAAGATCAAGGAGAAAAATCCTTCGATCACCGAAGATGACTACAACGACTTCAAGATCAATTGCTCGAGCACCGCAAGCTCCCAATCAAGTGAGTGGGGGAAACAAATGCGGGAGCTGAACATAGGGGAACACACACTCGGTCCCAGCGGTTACAGAGTGGCGGAGCCTATATGGGACAAGGAGGACGCGGACCATGCCGAGCAAGGCCTACCGCCCCGCTTCGAGAAATACAGCGGTAACAAGCAGACTAGGAACTATGTCAGGGCCCTGTACAAGGAGGACCCGATAACAAAGGAGCTTACCACGGATCCGAAGACCAGGGCGCTTGAGCTTGTTCTGGTAAGGAATACACCCCCGCGTAATTAGCTCCATATGGTTGCATTCTAATTAATGAAGCCAAATTTCTAAATGGTTCACATTCCTTCCGCAGGCGACTGAAAGCAGTAGCGCGGAGTCGACTAAGAGCAACCCTTGGGACAGCACTCTAAATAGGGGGTTGAATGTAATGAAGAACAAGGATAAGCTCAGTAAGCCGACGTCAGCTGGTCGTGTGGCCGGCAAAGGCTTGTCGACAAAATGGGGGTCATACTATACCGCTGGTGTCCGGAAGGAGAAAAAGACCAGCTCGGAAAGCCAGGCGCGAGAGGTTCAAGAACTCAAGGCACAGGTGGCGCGGATTCCGGAGATTGTCCAAGAGCAAGTGGAACAACGACTCGGAGCGACGATCACCGCCCTTGTGCCTACCTTGATCTCGGGGTTGAGTGCATGGATTGCGGGCGGCCAACAGGGGCCGCCCCCGATTCCTAGCTTCACGGCCAGCAACTCGCATAATGCGATGGCGGGGCCATTGGTGCCTCCGGCGAGGCGGCATTGGTGTCTCCGACGCCGGCACGGGAGCTTAATGCACCCGAGTGTACGCCGGCCGGCACCTCTTCAGCAAGCGGCCCCTCCGTCAACTGCACGCCCGCCGTTGGCGGTGCCTCGACATTAGCCGAGCTCGACGCCATCATCACGGTAACTAATTAAGCCTCTCTCGGTCGAGGACTTCATCTCCTTGCCTTTGACTGGGCATCCCTGACGCCCTACATGTTTTCGCAGGGCGCCGCCGATGTTCCGTGCACTCTCCTCCACTTCGTGAACAACGAGTTGGTCGATGTCGCCAAGGGCAAAATCGTTCAACCGGGCAACCCCTTGTTCCACGGTACCCAGATGCCACCCAACTTGTTTAGGGTTCAACTGGTTCGGGTGCTGCCAGGCTGCGACGACTTGTTACCTCCGATTCGACCCGTCGGGGCCGACGATGAAGACGTGACGACCCTCAGCACCTGCCTGAGCTGGCCCCTGCTTTGGCCGAAGAGCCAGATTCGTTTGGGGGCGGGGGACACCAACCCAAAGACAACACCGCCAGTCGTGCCGGCGCCAAGTCGGCCCCATGGCAAGACCGCCGTAACGGTGCCGGACATCCCTATGCCACTGGATCCAAACATGCATATGGCACAGGATCAGAACGACGACGACGACGACGATGATACATTTGGCAATGTCGATCAGTACTTTGCCGAGCATGGGTACGATGGCGACTTCATGGGGCCTCCTTCTCAAGAACCAAACCCAACAAAAGACGTGTGCGATCTAGCTCGTACCGCGGAGAAGCCAAGTTGCAACAGGCGCCGTCTGGTGTTCAGCTCTCAGGAGACGCCTCCAGCTGCCGACTTCACCGAGCCTCAGATAGGCGAGGTGCGAAATATTATCAGCCCCAACACACTCAAGAAGGCGGTCTGTGAGCAGAACTCGGTCCCATTACAGGAGAAGAAGAAGGCACGCAAAAGAAAGACTAAGAAGGGTGCGAGCCAGCCGGCACCGAGTACGATCCGTGCTCAGGACGGGCCACCTTCACCGCAGGATATCTCGAGGAGGGTGCATGTGGCGGGTAGGGCGATGCTACCGACAAATATGCTCAATGCTGCAACCGGTGCTATGCGGAGTCTGCATGACAGTGTTCTTGCTTTGGAGAAGCGGCGTCTCAGAGAGAAGGATGTGGCGTACCCGGTTTTCGCGGCCAAGGTGCCAGAGGGCAAGGGCTTTGTGGATAACTCCATCGGGCGTACGATCGTCCTGCGTTTTGATGACATCCACGCTATGTTGAACCTTCATCCACTGCACTACACCTTCGTTCGGCTATTTTCGCTGAGTATGGAGATGCGGATCATTCGCGACAAGACCCCGGACATCGTGATAGTCGACCCCTTCTACATGCGTGCCAAGATCTTGGGCAGCGCTGGGGACCGTCAAGTCGTGAGTTCTTACCTCGAAGGCGTCATTCTGGCAAACCAAGATAAGGATAACTTCCTCGTGCCTTACTTTCCCGAGTAAGTCCTCCCCTCAACCGGCCCGTAACATATGAATTCTTACATTTCAATCGTTTTTCTTTTAACATTCCGTGTTTTCTGTAGTGACACACGTTGCACGCTCATCCTCCTAAGCCCCAAATATTCTATGGCCACGTATTTCGACCCGGACCGTCAGTCGAACGTAGACTACACAAATGTCAAGAAGGTTCTTGATGATGTTCTCCCCGGCTACGCCCAATCTGGAGGCACCTTCACCAGGCCTATTCGTAAGTATGGCAAGCACGTGTTCTCCCACAATACGACGTTCTGCTGCGTCAAGCAGCCGCCTGGCGGTCAGAAGGGTGCCTACTATGCCATCCATCACATGCGGGCGATCGTACGGGACCATCATCAACTTCTTCTACCGAGTAAACTCAAAGATTGGGCCGCGAGCGTGTCGGCAATCCAAGACGCGGACCTCAGACAAGAATTCTTTCGCATCCAGTCGGAGTTTGCGGAAATCATCCATCAAGATGTCCTTCGTTCCTCGGGGCAGTTCTACCTCAGAAATCAACCGTCCAACAGTGACATCGACACAATGCTACAAATGCAGGATGACAACGCCCGTTCTTTCATGACTCCCACGATAGACGGCGGCTTCATCCACGCTCCGGTCCCTTGAGTCGAGTTGTCTAGTTCTGAAACATCGATTGGATCATGTTGTAATTAAACTTTAATGAACTTGTAGTATGTCTCTTTGGTTTCGAGAGTCGTTCAACTTAGATGTAATCGATGCTATTAATGTCTTGCTTTTCTCTTCCGATCGTTCTGTTGCATACTTATATATTGCTTATGTATTGTCTGTGAATTGGTACTAATGTTTCGTTTGGCTAGTGCATAGCGATGCCGACGTATGTCGTGTACAAGGGTAAGGTTCCCGGAGTCTACGATGACTGGGAGGAGTGTCGGAGACAGGTTCACCGATTCAGCGGTAACAGTTACAAAGGGTACACCACTAGGGCCGAGGCCGAATCTAGATACGCCCGCTATCTAGCGGGAGAGGGGAGGGAGCATTGGAGGAACCGGATGAAGACGAGTTTCATCGTGATGACCGCAGCTCTCTTCTATGTGATGGTAGTTTAGATGATCGATATCGACTTGTAATGTGAAGACAGACTCGCTACTCGCGGTCTCGAGACTTGTAATATAATGTTCTATCTTTGTTCGGTCTTTTCAATTCCGAGACTAATATGATGAATTGTATTCGGAGACTAATATGATGAATTGTATTCAAAGACTATACATTTGATGAATCTGTTGTTGATGTGTGCTGTCTATATTTTGTCAAACTATACATTTTGTAACCTGTGCAAAAAACAGAAAATAAAAAAATAAAAAAAAACCTAATATTCATACTAATGGCGCATCACATGACAGTGCGCCATTAGTATGACAGTGCATACTAATGGCGCATCACTGGGCAGTGCGCCATTAGTATGCCGCGGTTACTAATGGCGCATCCAGAGGTGGTGCACCATTAGTATGCCAAAGCACCTGGGTATACATGGCCCCTGGGAGGCATACTAATGGCGCACCCTGGCATATACTAATGGCGCACTAGGTGGTGCGCCATTAGTAAAAATTACTAATGGCGTGCTATCAATGGCGCACCACAGATGCGCCATTAATAGCCATAATAGGTGCGCCATTAGTAGGGGTTTTTCTAGTAGTGTTACTTGCAACATGATTTCTCCCGTGACCTCAAGAACAAAAGTAACTACTCACAAATGATAATCATGCTCCAGATCAGAGGGGTATTAAATAGCATAATGGATCTGAACATATAGTCTTCCACCAAATAGACCATATAGAAATCAACTACAAGATGTAAACAACACTACTAGTCACCCACAAACACCAATCTATAGTTCCGGTACAAAGATTGAACACAACAGATGAACTAGGGTTTGAGAGGAGTTGGTGCTATTGAAGATGTTGATGAAGATAGCCCTCCCCAAGATGGGAAAGTTGTTGGTGATGATGATGATGATGTTCCCCCTCCGGGAGGGAAGTTCCACCGGCGGAATCGCTCCACCAGAGGGCACCAATGCTCCTGCCCAGGTTCCACCTCGAGACGGTGGCGCTTTGTCCCGAAAGTCCTATCCTTATTTTTCTAGGTCAAAATAATTATATACCAGAAGAGGGGCACCGAAGGTGGGCCTGGGTGAGCACAACCCACCAGGGTGCGTCTGGGCTCCTGGCGCGCCCAAGTGGGTTTTGCCCACCTGGTGAGCCCCCTCTGGTACTTATTTGCTCCAATATTCCTCAAATATTCCATAAAAATTCCTCGTAAAGTTTCAGATCATTTGGAGTTGTGTAGAATAGGTAGCCTGACATAGCTTTTTTAGGTCCAGATTTCCAGCTGCCAGAATTCTCCCCCTTTGTGTATACCTTGCAAATTATGAGAGAAAACGCATTATAATTAATCCATAAAGCATTATTATGCAATAAAACAACATAAATAACAATAGGTAAACATGATGTAAAATGGACGTATCAACTCCCCCAAGCTTAAACCTCGCTTGTCCTCAAGAAAAAACCGAAATCGAAAAACATGTCCACATGCTTAGAGAGAGGTGTCGATAAATACAAAAATACGAACATAGCAGCATCATGTAACTTATTATAACAGCAACCAACTTTAACATAAAACTTTTATCATAGAACTTTTATCATAGACTTCTCATGAACAAGTGACAATTCATCAAAACATCGAAGTATAAAGCATAAATTCTATTGGAAACCGACAAACTATGTTCTCAGTCAACTTTGCAACTACAATTCATCATCTTTCCAGGAAGGGTCACGTATCGGAGCCTTTAGGCAATTCCACATACTCAACCATCATTTAGTCTTCTATGATTGCTAACACTCACCGCGTACACATGAGAAAAATGTTTCAATCGGACACATAGAAAGATAGGGGCTTATAGTTTTGCCTCCCAACGCATTCACTTCCAGGGTGATGTCAACAATAATAACTCATGCTACCCGTATTCAACTGGATATATGTGCCTAGATCTTTCCTCACCACATGATGCTTGCCAAAGGAGAAAATAAAAACGAATAGAGACAAGAACTTTGACTCTTGCATGAAAGTAAATACAGGAAAGTAAAAGATAAGCCCTTCACAAAGGGAAGTAGAGGTTGCCATGCGCTTTTTGTTTGTATGCTCAACCCCTTAGTGCAAGAGATAGTCACGTTATTGTTCGCACACAAACACGTCACCGTGTACCTCCAACGCCGAGGGTGATGAACCGCAGCTCACGCCGAAGGAGACCCGTCCGGAAGCGCGGTACGCAAGCAATCCGGCGGGTGCTTTTCAGGACCCGAAACCCCACGCGCCCAGGAGGGACCCCGTTTGGACACGCGGCGGCTATGGGCTGCCCTAGGTCGGTTCGCCCGCCCCTAGAGCCTCGAGGATCGCTCCCCTTCAACACGAAGAACGAGAGAGAAAGAACAAGGGAGGGATGTAAAACTAGGGTAAAAAGTAGATGAGTTTTGCGATTGTGTGTTGTTGTTCAATCGGCCGTCACCCCTTAAGTATATAAGAGGCGGCTGGACTTCCCGTGCAAGGAAAAGGCTTCAATTCACGTCCAAAACCCTAGTTCAATTCGGATTTGTTTGGTCCGAACTTTCCAAAACTGTTCGGTAAAATCTGGCTGCACCTTGAGGGCCATGTTTGGGGGAGTAAACGATCTCGGATGGAAACGAGCCTCAAAGCAATCTTGACCGTTTCAACGATACGAACAACTTTCATGTCGAACGTTTTTTGATCTGAAGCCATATTGAGGGAGTTTTCGGCTGTTTTCCGAAGTCTGCAGCAGCGAAATTCAAAACCCGGACGGACATACCCGGAGTGTCCGGCCATCCACAGAGAAAATCAAAACCCGGATGGTTTTCCCCGGAGTGTCCGGCCATCCAGTGTAGTAGCGTCTTGTACTAGCTGTAACGTTTGCATACGACCTCGGATTAAGACGATTTTTATATCAAAATCGACCATTTCGACGAGACGAAGACAACTCTTGTCGATAATTTTTCCATATGAGGACATCTTAATTGGGTTTCCAGCCATTCTTTAATCTGGTGTCAACATGAGAATCTCTGAACTTGTCATAACTTTTGCATCCGAGCTCCATTTTAGACCATCTTCATATCCATCTTGATCTTCTCGAAAAGATCCATCCCATGGTGACCTCCAATCATAAGTTTGAATTAATCTTGACATAGTTTAAAAAAACTTTTACCATTGTGCCACTTTTGAGCGTCAACACATGCCCCCCTGTTTTTCGGCAAACTTGTGTGCCGAAAAATAACTTGCATGATGCTTTTTCTAAGGACGATGCCAACACTCCATCGGCCATTTTATGTGCTTCGGGCGATAATTTCTATATCGGCCATGTTTATGCTTACGGCGATAATTCTATATCGGCCATTGATTTTAACTTCTTGTTTACATCATACCTTGGAACCGATTATCACCAATCGGCTTTAAAGAGATGGGAATGAACCCGTTCCTCGTAGCACTAAGGAAATCAAACTCCGAGAGGTCATGCCCTGTTAAGCAAGTAACATCGGGATGATTCCAATCCACCGATGCATCGGCCAAAGCAACACAAGCCGAATTATCTGCGTGAATGACTTCTACCTCATCATCGACCCATTGTATTAAGAATTGATGCATGGTAGATGGAACACATTGGTTAGCATGAACCCAATCGCGACCTAATATAACATTATAGTTACCTTGCACCTCGGCAATGAAGAATGTGGTGGCCAAAGTTTTGCTTCCCACGGTGAGTTCCATGCACATCACACCTTTGGCCTCTGTCTTTTCTTTACCCTTGAATCCATTAAGTACCATATTGGTATTCATCAATGTATCATCATCTAAGCCCAACTTTTTGAAGACCGAGTAGGGCATAAGATTTACCACAGCACCACCATCAACGAGCATCCTAGCAATCGGCGATCCGTTAATATGACCTTTGAGGTACAATGGCTTCAAGTGTTTCACCGGTTCTCTTGTCTTCTCGAAAATAGCATTCTTAGGACCAAAATTCAGCTGGGCTACCTCCCCTTCTTCACCTATAGCACGAAACTCGGCAGGTAAGTAATATACCATATTAATATCCATACCTTCCCGAACCGGCGTAGATTCATAATCCACCATCTCGTCTTCATCTCCCAATGTGTATATTGGGCTTAAAGATTCATCAATTGAAGGGGATGTTTCAAGTAGTGTGGACGATGTAATAGGGGTCGCATCATCCTCTTTTGGTGGTGAAGGTGTTGCTACAGCTTATGTAGAAGCATCTGTGTTTTGTTTTTGTTTAGGCCTCCACACTTGTTTTGTGAGTGCTATGGGCCGAATTTCACTAAACAATTCGTCCCTTTGCCTCTCCTCTTTGTGTTCTACCTTCTCGTGGTTCCTCATGCGTTGTAATCTCCTTTTCATTGTCTTAGTTAAACCGGGAGGACACCACTTAGGTTGAGTATATTTGGGATCCCTTGGTTTGGCCTTGCTTGTGCTCGCCTCATGATCATTAACCATCGAACCCTGCTGAACAATAACAATATCACCATTAGAAGTAGCCAGATTACCAACAACCGGCTTTTCGATCTCCTTTTGCTTGTCACATCCTGCAATTTCCGCATTAGGTGACTTAACACGCCACACTTTTTTGTTGGCCTTACTTGGAGAAATTTTTGTTGACCGATTAGCACCATAGCTCAAACGGCCTTGTGTGGGATAATAAAGCCTCTCGCGAGCAGGCCTTCTAGGTGCTGCCCGCCCCATATGAAAAGCATAAGGAGCCATTGGGGACTGCCCCCATCCTCCACTGAAGCCTCCCATGTAATATGGCGCATAGCTGGGTTGTGACATCCATGGTGTCGGTGCCCATGACCCATATGGCCTTGCATAGCCTCGAAACTCTTGATCTAGAGGCAATCTTGAACGCTTTGAATGTGATGGCCGATTAGAGCTAGAACCGGCCGCTTGACTTGCATATTTGGATAGCAACATATCAAAAGTTGGCTTGATTTTCTTGTACTTAGTTTCATTCTTTTTCCACTTGCCAACTTCTGAATTCTTAGGCTCGATCAATTTAACATGAGTATCCTCTTGCACTCGTGGTTGCCCCCCGAGTGTAGCATTTTTTATAGTGATCTTCAGCACTTCCTTGCCATCGGGTTGCTTCTCAAGCACAATCTTTCTTCCCAAGACCTTGTCGCCCTCCATGCTATTCCTGGGTTCACCAATAACAATATTATCTTTATTAGCGGATTCGGCTATGTTAGGCCGAATTAACATTTTCTTCCCTTCCAAGTCGAAGGTGTTTATCGGGAAGGGTTGTTTATCAACTTGCATCTCAGCAAAATTCAATCGTCCGTCATTAATGGCCGATTGTATCTGTCATCGAAAAACATTGCAATCATTAGTAGCATGAGAAAATGAATTATGGTACTTGCAATAAGCACGGCGTTTTAGCTCCTCAAACGGCTGTATGGTGTCTGATATTCTAATCATCTTGTCTTGCAAGAGAGCATCAAATATTTGATCACACTTTGATATATCAAAAGTAAACCTCATATCCTCATCACGATTCTTGCGAATCGGCTTAAGAGCATTGCACATATAGGGTTTGGCCTTTGAGGACCAAATGAATTCAGTAGTATAGACATCAACCTCATTGTCCGAATTATCATCATTGTGTTCAATCATATGCATTCTAGGACGATCGGTTGTAGACCTATGAACCTCTTTACTTTGACTCTCTTGAGCCAACGCCTTTTGCAAGACTTGGTTAATATTCAAAAACTCATAACTTTCCAACCTCTCTTTAATGTGAGTTTTTAAACCATTAAGAACAAGATACGCCAAGTCTCTCTCAGTTATCACTAAGCTATAACATCGGTTCTTTATATCTCTAAATCTCTTGACGTAATCGGTGACCGATTCATCATGTTTCTGCCTAACCGATGTAAGATGTGACAACTTTAGCTCATTATCGCCGCTATAAAAGTGATCATGAAACTTTTGCTATAATTGCGACCATAAGAGAATTGAGCCATGTGGTAAAGCAGAAAACCATGAAAATGCGGTACCAGTTAAAGACAAGGGAAATAAACGCACTTTCAACTCTTCTATGGAACCTGCTTCACCCAACTGTGCTAGATACTGACTCACATGCTCCCAAGTTGTTTTCATACCCTCACCACTAAATTTAACAAAATCATGAACCTTATAACCTTGAGGGTAAGAAATTGCATCGAAGTGTTCAGGATAAGGCTTTTGATACACACGACTCTTTACTTTCGGCTCGTTTCTGAAAGTTTCTAGAAACATCTTATGCAAATCCTCCCTTAATTTAGCTAAAATTGGATCCGAGGTAGATGAAGATGTTTGTGGCAATGACATAGGAGCAACCTGAGTACTAGCTATTGGTGCAACTTGTGGGATGGGCGCCGAACCATAATTCGGCGGAAGACCAAACATACTTCCGCCTATGGGTTGTGTGACAAAATGATTCGGCGTTGACGCCAAATTGGGCACACTCATAATAGGATTAGGGTATGTAGGTGTAGTCACAAGCTGGTTGGTTTGACTAGGGTAAAAATTCAACGGCATACTATACTGTTGTTGTATAGGAGGCGCCGATGAAATAGGTAAAGTTGGACTAGCGTTTTCAGATACACCAACAGTACCACTAGATGACGGAGGCATATTTTTCTGAGCATTAGCACTAGCCACAAAAGAATTGTATGCCATCACATTACCCTTGCTAACAAGACTTTCAATCACAGCCACTTGCTCCGGAGAAAAAACTTTACTCACAGTGATTACATCTTGTTCGTCGATGAGGGGAGGAAAATTGACGTTTCCAACCGGAGTGATGTTGCCTTGACGGTCCTTCTTGAAACTTGAAAGAAACGCTTCCAAATCCTCCTCCTCGCGCTTCTTCTTGAGCGCCTCAAAAGCCTCTTCATGCTGCTTCTTGCTCGCTTCTTAGGCTTGGCGATGTTCATCTGATAGTTCATCAAGACCGGGCTTAATGATGTTATCAGCGTCAACTTCTGAGGGCTTGGGGAGATTAGACATGGTTGATGATGATTCTTGATCTTTCGTCGCCAGCGGAGTCGCCAAAAAGTGTGTTCGCACACGAAGACGTCACCGTGTACCTCCAACACCGAGGGTGATGTACCGCAGCTCACGCCGAAGGAGACCCGTCCGGAAGCGCGGTACGCAAGCAATCCGGCGGGTCCTTTTCAGGACACGAAACCCCACGCCCCGGGAGGGACCCCGTCTGGACACGCGGCGGCTATGGGCTGCCCTAGGTCTGTTCGCCCGCCCGTAGAGCCTCGAGGATCTCTGCCCTTCAACACGAAGAACGAACGAAGAACGAGAGAGAAAGAAAAAGGGAGGGATGTAAAACTAGGGTAAAAAGTAGATGAGTTTTGCGATTGTGTGTTGTTGTTCAATTGGCCGTCACCCCTTAAGTATATAAGAGGCGGCTGGACTTCCTCTGCAAGGAAAAGGCTTCAATTCATGTCCAAAACCCTAGTCCAATTCAGATTTGTTTGGTCCGAACTTTCCAAAACTGTTTGGTAAAATCTGGCTGCACCTTGAGGGCCATGTTTGGGGGAGTAAACAATCTCGGATGGAAACGAGCCCGAAAGCGATCTTGACCGTTTTGACGAGACGAACAACTTTCATGTTGAACGTTTTTTGATCTGAGGCCATCTTGAGGGAGTTTTCGTCTGTTTTCCGAAGTCTGCAGCAGCGAAATTCAAAACCCGGATGGACATACCCGGAGTGTCTGGCCATCCACAGAGAAAATCAAAACCCGGATTGTTTTCCCCGGAGTGTCCGGCCAACCAGTGTAGTAGCGTCTTGTACTAGCGTAACGTTTGCATACGACCTCGGATTAAGACGACTTTTATATCAAAATCGACCATTTCGGCGAGACGAAGACAACTCTTGTTGATCATTTTGCCATATGAGGACATCTTAATTGGGTTTCCAGCCATTCTTTAATCTGGTGTTAACGTGAGCATCTCTGAACTTGTTATAACTTTTGCATCCAAGCTCCGTTTTAGACCATCTTCATATCCATCTTGATCTTCTCGAAAAGATCCATCCCATGGTGTCCTCCAATCATAAGTTTGAATTAATCTTGACATAGTTTAAAGAAACTTTTACCATTGTGCCACTTTTGAGCGTCAACAGTTATATTGCCCCTTGTGATGGCAACCTTTATTATGCAGTCTGTCGCTTTTATTATTTGCCATCACAAGTTCATACAACACTCAGTTTTCCTTTACATAAATGATCGTACACTTTTAGAAGCAATTTTTATTGCCCTTTTTGCACCGATGACAACTTACTTGAACGATCTTACTCAATCCATAGGTAGGTATGGTGGACTCTCAAACAGGATTTAAATTTAAGGGTTTTGGATGCACAAGTAGTATCTCTACTTAGTGCGGAGTTTTTGGCTAGCAAAGATAGGGGCAAACACCACATGTTGAAGGATCTATGACAATGTAACTTCTATGTGAATATGAACAAACATAATTCATTACGTTGTCTTCCTTGTCCAACGTCAACAATTTTGGCATATAATATTTTGATGAGTGCTCACAATCACAAAAGATTTCCATGATAGTGTATTTGCATGTGAATCTTCTCTTCCCTTATTAATTCTTTCATGAGTTGCATCATTGACCAATGCTATGTTTGTCAATCTACAATAAAAAATTTTACTTATACTTTTTCTTGTGTAATTTCATCACTTACCATAAGATTAGCATATGATCTTTTTCATTTATTTCCTTTCTTTTTATTGAAACAAGAAAGTGAAGAAGGTAAAACTCAAACTAAACTTTATTATATATCTCGCACACGATTAAAAGATTGATCACTAAGCAAACTCTCAAAAGGAAAGAATTGAACTAAACTTTTATTCATCTAAAGCAAAAGATAAGCATGGATACAAGTAAGAAAAGTAAAGGCAAAAGGTAGTGGATATGATACGATACCGGGGCACCTGCCCCAAGCTTGGCAAAAGCCAAGGGGAGTGCCCATACCCGATACTCAAATTTCTTTTGGTGATGAAGAAGGAGGTGGTGGTGATGAAGTAGAAGCAGTCTTGTCCTCAGGTTTCCACGGCAGAGGCTCACCATCACAAGAGGAAGAGTGAGTCTCTCAGATCCTCCAACTGGCAGCCAAACTCATACCTTTAAACCTTGCCTCACATTCAAAGACTTGGCTTTGAAGGTTGTGGATGGCTATGGAGGAAGTTGATTTGCTCGTTGAGGGAGAAGACGATGTCCTTCATGGACTTGCCATCCACCTTGAGATCACGGGTGTAGTCTGCGATCATGAGGTTATTGGCATTGAGTCCACGTTCCACCACCCCCTTGCACCGGAAGACTTCCTGCTCCATAACTTCAAGCCTGGCGATAATATTTATTTAAGCCTCATGATGAATATGTTTGTGATAATATTGAAAGTGGGTTTGGAAGAGTGTCAACTCTAGGTAATAATGATCCCACTACTTTGTAGTATGATCAATCTTATGAAATTTTTGATAAAAGTGGGCTCGGAGAGGTCATGACTTCATTTGATGATAATCCCACCATTTTGGAAGAGTGTCAACTTTGCATGTGTGTGGATCATGCAAAGAATATTTTATGTGATAGTTATATTGTTGAATTTGATTATTATCCTAGATGTAATTGTCATGAGGGAAGGAAATATGGTTGTAGAAATTTTCATGTCACTAAATTGCCTCTCTTCATGTTGAGATTGTCAATGTTTTATTCTTCTTCCTTGCATAGGAAGTATGTTAATTTGTTTGCCCACAAAATGCCTATGCATAGGAAGTATGTTAGACCTAGATGTGTTTTTCACATGCTTCTTTAAGCTCTCTTTGTGTTTGAATTATTATCTTTCATGTGAGCATCATCGAAATCTCAATGCCTAGATAAAAGGCTTTAAAGAAAAGCACTTGTTGGGAGACAACCCAATGTTTCTATTTTCTGTTTTTATGAAAATACACATTATTACCTCTATAGTAATCGTGTTGTAATGTTTCAATTAGTGTTTGAGCCAAGTAAGACCTTTGGGGAGGTCTATGGTGATAGTTGATTTGATCTTGTTGAAAAACAGAAACTTTTGCGCTCATTGACAGAATTTTAAAAAAATCATAGAAGCGTGCTTTGGATCTGAATGTTTTACACAAGATTGATATATGAATTACCTAGATTGTCCTAATGTTTCAGAATTTTTAGAGTTACATAAGTATGAGAACAATTCAGATCTTCGCAGACTATTCTGTTTTTGACACATTTTGTTTTCTATGTGTTGTTTATTTATTTTGATGAATCTATGGGTAGTATCGTGGATATGAACCATGGAGAAGCTAGAATATAGTAGATATAAAACCAATATAAATTTACAATGAGTTCACAACAGTACCTAAAGTGGTGATTTATTTTATTATACTAATAGAGCTGATGCGTTTTCTATTGAGTTTTGTGTTGTGAAGTTTTCAAGTTTTGGGTACAGATTTTTCGGTGGGAAATGACACCTATGGGATCACTGGGATCCCTTCTATGGTTGCGGGGCATGGGGATTGTGAGAAGAGCGGGACTAGTAGACAACACAAGGGGGATTTACCCAGGTTTGGGCCACAAAGATGCATAAAACCCTATGATCCTGCTTTGGTGGATGTATTTAGTGTTCTTGAGCTCTCGAACTAGCTCTAGGTGCTGTGAGGTTCGAAAGAGCCGAATCCTTTCTCAGTGTGCCATGGGCCTCCTTTTATAGGCAAAAGGGGCTGCCATAGTGGCATACAGGAGGTGGAAAGTGCTACAGCATTGTGAGCTTATCGCTAGTATTACAAGACAAAGCGCATTTAATGCGGAGCTTAGGTGTCCCTCCACTTTATCGGGGGCTGGGGCAGGAGCGAGGCCCGTCTCGTCCGTCGTCGCTCCTCCTCTTTTCGACACACGCCCTGGCCAGTGGTGCATGCGGTGCCATGTAGGCAGGCAGGCAGCTGAGGTGGCGCGGTGGTGGAGCCTCCATGGAGGGCTGCATGTTGCCACGCAGGTGCTTGCCCAGCTGGTTGGGTCGGCAGCTGCGTGCGAGCGGCGGCGGAGACTTGGCTGGCGCGGGCCTGGTAGTGGCCCTGCTGGTGCGCTTGGCGAGGGTCTTGTCGGGTGGCCCGGCAAGGGTCTTGTCGGGTGGCCCGGCAAGGGTCTTGCCGTGGCGCGCAGGCGTCCCCGGCAAGGATCTTGCTGGGGGTCTTGTGGGTTTCTTCGGTGGGGATGGTTGCCTTCCTATCCTCATTTGATCTTGTTCATCTTATGTCTTCACAAAGATCTGCATGCCACCATGGAGGTGCCTCCCGAGCCCTGCCTCAACGCGTTCGTCCAGTGTTTGGTGGGCTCGAGGGTGGCTCACTCAGCTGGTGTGGGCGAGCTGCCCCGGCAAGAGTCTTGTCAGGGCTGCTGAGGCTGCCCGGCAAGGGTCCTTGCCAGGGAAACCTGCTTCACCCATTCGATCTTTATGGCCTTGGTCCTTGTCGTTGCCTTGTTGGTCTTGTGCCTTCGGCTTCTCTCCGGCTTCCCCTTCTTGCCCTGTTATGTGTGGCCGTGGTGGGAGGCTCTGACTACCCGTGCACAAGTGAAGGGGTCAAAAGGAGAGCCCCTACTTTTGTACACCGACAGGAGCCCCCGGGCCTGGGCCACACATAGCCGCAACACGTTGTTGGGCCAGGCCCAGAATGATGGGCGGGCAGTTGGGGGCAGACTTTACCGCGGCCACTGCTCCGTCCGATGCGCTTCCCCACGACCCGCGTTGAATGCACGACGTGGGGATCGTGCGCGCGCACGTGACGGAAGCATGCTGGCGTCATCCTGTTGTGGACAGTAAAGAGGCGGCTTGCGTGTCTCTTTGAGACCGGAGGGCCGCCTCCCATTTACTTCCCTCGCTTGGGAACCATCACTCCACGCGTCCCACTGCGCCCGCCCCTTGTGCCACGTTCGCTGCATGCACAACACAGAGCGAATGACAGGCACGCGGGATGTGGGAAGTCGTGCGCGCGCGGGTCAATTCCCACGTGCCTTCAATGGAGCGGGGAGGGCGGTCGACGGCCCCGCTTGCTATCACTTCAACGAGCCGGATTGGCTGAAAGGGGGCGGCCGGGCCTCGCCACCGCCCCTTTATAAGGAGGGGAGCGGGAGGAACGGTGCCTCTCAACTCTTTGCCATCTGCCTCTCCCCATTCCTGCTTCCCTTCTTCTTCTGCCATGGCGAGGGGGCATGGCGACGCTTCATCGGTGGCGGCGAGGATTTTGGCCAGACAGCGCATCGCTCCTCCCCAAGAGCTTGTAGTGGCGGAGCCGGCCGCTAGAGGAAGGGGGAGGGGGCAAGGCCGAGGCCGTCATGGTGCTCGAGGGAGAGGAGGACGGGGCGGCAGATCAGCCTCGCCTCCGCCGGCAGCCCCTCCTCCGATGGAGGGCCAAGCCGGGGACAATCCCTGCGAGTTCTTCGTCAGGCTGTGCCAGCCACCGCGTCGTCGCCTTCGTCTTCTGACTCCATTCGCGCGGGAGATGGAGCTGGATCCGCCGCAGGCATTGCGCTGCATATGAGGGGTTGCGGGAACAGCGGCACATGGGCCGACGTCGAGTTCCCCGCCCCTCACGTCACGTATCTTCACCGAGGGTGGAAGACCTTCGCTCGCCTCCACAGCTTGACGGATGGGCTCACTCTCCATTTCAAACTAATGGAGGGTGGCCTCCTCTCTGTCAAGATCTTCGGGCACTTCGAGACTCGCGTGAGGTGCTGCGTGGAGAGCTCCTCCGATGATGAAGATTCCACCTCAAGCGAGAGTGGCGAGGAAGAAAACGACAGCGACGATGAGGGCAGCGGGCGGCAGGATGACGGGTCTGACTAGGCGTCGGGCGCTGCTCCGAGCGGTAGCGGCGACCCCATTATCCGTGTCGCCGGCTCCTTGAACTTCTCGGGGTCGTCTCCTTGGGCGGCTGGCATTGGGAGGCTGCGGATGAGGAAGAGGGCGGGCGACAAGGCCGTCAAGTCGGAGTATGCGGGCACCGACGCCTTCGTCGCATATTGACCTCCTGCCGCCTTGTCTTCGAGCTCTGCCTCCGGCGCCGCCATCACCATCCAGCCGTTGGACGGCCAGCGAGATGTTCTCTCGGTGTCTTCGGCCACTCGTAGCTCGCCTAGGCACCCCTTTTGCCCTTCTGCCTTCTTGTTCCATTTCTTGAGGAGAGGGACAAGAAAGGGATTACGGGCACCTTATATATTTTTAGTCTTTTAAGCCTTCGGGCCTTTGTTAACTTTAGAGCTTCTAATCCCCTTGTTCATGTTTTTCATTTCGTATGGACTGTACCTATATGGGGTGTTTTTTAATGAAAAAGGGATGTTTGCCGGGATTTTCATTCGCGGGTGAAACCCACGACAAGGGGTGAATCCTTGTCACCTTTAAGATGAACGTTTTTTCGCCCGGCAACAGGCCTTGCCGTCTCCCCACTTCGCTCGACCTTTCTCACGCTCTTGGCTGAGGCAGGGATGAGGTGGGTTTAGGCTCCTCGTTTTATTTCCTTGCTGCCGCGACTATGACCAAACTCGGTCCCAGGAGGCAAGTCCTAGGGTCCAGAATGAGGGGAGCACGGTAGCCTAAGGATAAAACGAGGTTTCACATACCTCAGTTCATAACGAAACGCATGATAGGGGATAGAGAACTTATCTGGATCTGCAGCCCCCGGCAACCTTGGCTTGCCACGGATGGATCTTTGCTCTTGTAGCCCCCGGCAACTTTGGCTTGTCGGGGCCCGGACGCTGGTCCGTCCCCTTTCTTCCAAAACAGCTCGGCAAGGATATTCACGTGTCCTGCGAACCAAAGAAGACAAGGAAGAACAGAGAGACGTATACTCGACCTCTAAGCTAGGGGTTAGTCGCCGCTAAGCACTATCAACCCTAACCAAGGAAGAGACTCAACCTAGCATGCATGATATAACTCAGGGAGCCAGTGCTTCGTTTATTTATGCTCAGGGTATGCGCCTGGCTTTGTACAAAGGGTTACATGCCTTGCCGGCAAGGTTTGTACAACAGGGTGGCTTGCCGGGAGGCCCGGCAGCCGCGCCTTATGGGTAAAACTTGCGGAGATGCTCGATGTTCCAGGAGTTGCTCATTGGAACGGCATCTTCGGTCTCCAGCCGGACTACGCCGGGCCTGATGACTTGCGTTACCCGATAAGAGCCTTCCCACTTCGGCGTCAACTTTTTGGAATTCTTGGCCGACTGAACATGCCGAAGAGAAAGGTCGCCTTCCTCAAAGCTCCGGGCAAGAACCTTGCGGCTATGGTAGCGGTGCAAAGCTTGCTGGTAGCGTGCTGCTATCACAGTCGCCCGGAGATGATCTTCCTCAAGGAGCATCGCGTCATCTTGCCACAATCGCTCTTGCTCAAGCTCATCATAAGCGAGCACTCGAGGTGACCCGTATATGAGTTCTGTGGGGAGAACAGCTTCTGCCCCATAAACCATGGCAAAGGGTGCCTGGCCGGTGGCTCGATTTGGCGTCGTTCTGATCGACCAAAGAACCGCTGGCAACTCATCAATCCAGCGCCTTCCACTTTTGTGCAGCCTATCAAAAGTCTTCGTTCTTAAGCCTCGGAGGACTTCATCATTTGCTCTCTCTGCTTGGCCATTGCTCTGTGGATGTGCCACGGAAACAAAACAGACCCTGCTGCCGAGATCCTCAATGTATTGCATGAAGGCATGGCTTGTGAACTGTGTGCCATTGTCGATGATGATCGTGTTGGGCACCCCAAAACGGCACACTAGTCCCTTGAAGAACTTGATGGCTGACTGCGTTGTCACCTTCCTCACTGCTACCACATCTGGCCACTTTGTGAACTTGTCGATTGCGACGTACAAGTACTCAAAGCCCCCGACGGCATGGGGGGAAGGGCCCAATATGTCGAGCCCCCAGACAGAGAAGGGCCAGGAGAGAGGTATAGTTTGAAGGGCTTGAGTTGGTTGATGGAGCTTCTTCGAATGGAACTGGCACGCTTCACACTTGGTTACTAGTGCCGTCGCATCCTGGAGGGCGGTGGGCCAGAAGAAACCTTGCCAGAAAGCCTTGCCGGCAAGGGCCCTCGACCCTATGTGGGAGCCACATATGCCTCCATGTATGCCAACAGCTTTAGTCCTTCCACCCGGGAGATGCACATAATTTCACCCCATTCGGTCTTCTTCTATACAATACGTTATCAACGAATTGGTACAGAGCAGACCGGTGGGCTACTCTTTCTACCTCTTCTTGCTCCTCGGGAAGCTCTCCTTTTTGAAGGAATCGGACGGGGTGATGCGCCCATGCCGGAGCCTGTGGCTTGACGACAAGGACCAAAGGCATCTCTTCTGCCACGGGAGCTTCCGCCTCCATGGCCATGACCTGAGGTCCTGCCGGAGTTGGTCGCCCTGCGGCAGGATCGGCATCCACGGCAACATCTTCACTGGCGGCTCCGGGGAGCTCGGTGGGGAAGTACTTGTCGGGGACTAGCTTCCTCCGCTTGTTCTTCCCGGTCGATGGCTCAACGGATGGTTGGGTTAACTAAAGCACAAAAGTACCTGGTTCCATAGGTAACTTGAGGGCAGCGCACTTTGACAGGTAGTTGGCGATGTCGTTCTCCGCCCGAGGGACATGCTCCGCTTGTATACCATCAAAGCGCTCCTCCAGTTTCCTCACCTCATCTACGTAAGCTTCCATCAACAGGCTTTGATAATCTTTGTTGATCTACCTGACGACGAGCTATGAGTCGCCCCTGATGGTGAGCTTCATAACTCCGAGGTCTGCCGCGATCCTGAGACCAGCAAGCAAACCCTCATACTCAGCGGTGTTGTTGGTTGACATCTCCCGGGGGAAGTGCATCTGGATAACATACTTGAGGTGCTCTCCGGTGGGTGCGACAAGCAGCACACCAGCATCGGCGCCTTGCAGCGAGAAGGCACCATCAAAGTACATGATCCAATTGCGGCTCGTTTCCTTGCCGGGGAGAGTGGTCGCATGTACCTCTTCGTCGGGCGTCGAGGTCCATTCTGCAAAAAACTCCGCCAAGACTCTGCTCTAAATCATCGAGGTGCTTTCAAACTTCAAACCAAAACTTGACAGCTCCAGGGCCCATTCCACGATCCTCCCCGTTGCATCTGGGTTGTGCAGTATTCGTTGCAATGGGAGGCGGGTGACCACCGTGATTTCGTGCACTTGGAAGTAATGGCGCGGCTTCCTCGAAGCCATAAGGAGGCCGAAGAGCAGCTTTTGCACACCTGAGTACCTCGACCTAGCCCCCTGCAAGAGGGAGCTGACGAAGTACACTGGGTGCTGCACCATTTTCTTCTTCTGTGCCTCTTAAGCCGGTCGCGTGGGTCCTGTCGCGCTGGCGTCAGCCCCTGCCGGGGACTCAATCTTGTCGGGATTGAGCCCTGCCGGACAGGGTTTCAGCTTGCCATCTGTTGGCTCTGCCGCTGCTGCTGCCTTCTCGTCGACCTCTCTCTGCGCCACTAGTGCGGCGCTAACCACCTGATTTGTTGCCGCTAGATAAAGCAGCAACGGTTCTTGTGGTTTGGGCGCGACCAACACTAGGGTAGAGGAGAGGTATCTCTTCAAATCCTGCAGCGCTGCCTCGGCCTCTGGGGTCCACTCCACTGGCCATGCCTTCTTCAAGATCTTGAAAAAAGGAAGGGCACGCTCCGCGGACTTGGAGATGAACCGGCTCATGGCAGCAACGCAGCCAGTGAGCCGACGCACGTCCTTGATCCGTTTGGGTTCCTCAATTTGCTTGATGGCCTTGATCTTATTCGGGTTTGCTTCAATCCCGTGCTGGGACACAAAGAACCTGAGAAGCTTGCCGGACGGGACACTGAAGACACACTTCTCAGGGTTCAATTTGAGGTTGATCTTGCGTAGGTTCCCAAATGTTTCCTCCAGATCTTGCACAAGTGTTGCCTTGTCCTTGGTTTTGACCATGATGTCATCCATATAAGCTTCCATATTTCTATGTAGCTGGGGCTCAAAACCAATTTGGACTACTCTTGCAAAGGTTGAGCCAGCACTCTTCAACCCGAAAGGCACCCGTAAAAAGCAATACGTACCACATGGGGTGATGAATGTTGTCTTTTCCTCGTCTTCTTTTGTCATGAAGATCTGGTGGTATCTCGAGTAGGCGTAAGGAATGATAATAGGTCACACCCAGCCGTGGAGTCTACAATCTGGTCGATGCGCGGTAACGGGAAGGAATCCTTTGGACAGGCCTTATTGATGTCTGTGTAGTCAATACAGAGCCTCCACTTCCCATTTGCCTTGCGCATCACTACCGGATTGGCCAACCACGTCGGATGGAGTACTCCTCTCACCAACCTTCCGCCTCTAGCTTTCTGATTTCCTCTATGATGAACTCCTGCCTCTCTAGAGCTTGCTTCCTAACCTTCTGTTTGACGGGCCGCGCATGAGGACAGACAGCAAGGTGGTGCTCAATCACCTATCTGGGAACACCAGGGATGTCGGAGGCTTGCCATGCAAACACATCGACATTCGCCCGCCGGAAGGTGACGAGCTCGCGTTCCTATTTGCCGTTGAGGGTGGAGCTTATGGTAAAATCCCCCCCCCCATGCCGTCCTCCTTAACGGGCACCTTCTTGGTCTCCGGTGGTGTGGCTCTAGACTTCTTGCTCTTGCCGGCGGAGCTCTCTGGCACATTCTCAACGGAAGCACAACACCCCGAAGAGGTGCGCTTGCCGGAGTGGGTGCGAGGGGTCTCGGCGGTCTTCTCTCCCGCGGGGCTCCGTCGGCAGGAGCAGGTGCCTTAGCGGCAGCAGCTGCAACTTCTTCCCGGTAGAGTTGGTCGGCGCAGATCAGCGCATGTTTCTTGCCGGAGGGGACGGTGATGATGTTCATCGGCCCGGGCATCTTCAGCATGTTGTAGGCGTAGTGTGAAGCCGCCATGAACTTGGCTAGTGCCGGGCGGCCGAGGATCCCATTGTAAGGCAAGGGGATCTCGGCTACATCAAAAACAATCCTTTCCATCCTGTGGTTCAGCTCGCCTCCGAATGTCACGGGCGGTGTGACCTTTCCCTTTGGCTGGCTCCTCCCTGGGTTAACCCCTTGGAACGTGCCCGTCTCCTCGAGGTCTCCATCGGGGATCTGCAGCCTTCTGACCACAACAGGCGAGATCAAGTTCAGGCCGGCCCCGCCATCAACCAACATCTTTGTCACCTTGAGGTTGTGGATTGTTCGTGAAACCAACAACGACAAGCACCCGACCGTAGTGGTGTGGTCGGGGTGGTCCTCGGTGTCGAAGATGATGGGTGTGCTGGACCATTTCAGCGGCTTCCATGCGTCGAACGATGGCTCCACCGTTGTGACCTCATGCGCCCACTGCTTGAGTTGGCGGTGGAATGTATGCAGCGAGGCGCCACCATCGACGCACATGGACTCTGTGACTTTCTGAAACTCGTGATCGCCGGACTCGTCGTCCTCGTCATGACCATCATCTTCCTGCTTCTTGTCGCGGCCCTGGGCGGGCCTCTCTTGCGGATTATCCTTGCCACGGCGGCCTCCTTGGCCGCCACGGTTCTTGCCAGACCCCTCGGCACCATCTCGGCCTTTCTCCTTGTCCCGCCGCTCATACTCGGCTTTCTGCTTCTTGGCGAGCAGCTCTACCTGCCGGCAGTTTTGGAGATCATGGCCCTTAGTGCGGTGGATCTTGCAGTAATGCTTGTCAGAGCCTCCTAGCTTGTCAGTAGCCGCCAAGGCCCGACAAGCGTCACACCCGGCAACCTCCTTGCCGGGGTCGCTCGCCTTGGTCTTCTTGGTGGCGCCGGTGTCATCGGATCCCTCGACGGCAAGCACGGCCTTGCCCTTGCGCTTCCTGTTACAGCGTTGGGCCTTCTTCGCTGGGGTGACGGTGTCATCCGTGGAGTCGATTTCCGCACCGGCGTCTTCACCGGGGTACTTCCTTCCCTCTTCAGCACAAGCGCACCGATCTGCCAGAACATAAAGTTCGGCCACATCTCTGACCTTGTTCATCGCTAGCTCTTCATGCATCTTACGATTGCGCACATTCTGATGGAAAGCACTGATCACGGCGGCAGGATGAACATCTGGGATGTTGTACTGCACTCGGCTGAACCTTTGGATGTACTTGCGCAAGTTCTCCCCTTCCTTCTGGGGGATGATGTGTAAATCACTCGCCTGGCCATGAGCCTGGTGACCTCCGGTAAAGGCGCCAACAAACTCATGGCACAGATCCGCCCAAGAAGAGATGGAATCCACCGGCAAGTGCATCAACCATGACATAACATTGGGCTTGAGTGCCAACGAGAAGTAGTTGGCAAGCACCTTATCATCACGGGCCCCAGCAGCTTGCATCGCGATGGTCTAGATGCTGAGGAACTCTGACGGGTGAGTCTTGCCGTTGTACTTCTCGCCAACGTCAGGCTTGAATGTACGGTGAGAGGGCCACAGGAACTGCCGCAGCTCACGGGTGAAAGCCGGACAACCCACCTCATAAGGTAGGCCACCGTAGCCTCCCGGCGCTGGGTGATCTGTAGCAGGCCCTGCCCGCCTGTTCGACTGGTGGCGCGCGTTATGTCGGCGCTCGATGGTAGTTCGAGTGTCCTCATGAACCTGCTCCTGAAGGACTTGACGCTGATCGCGGTTGGTTCGCGGGTCGGACGACACGATGGAAATATCATCTCAAGCATCGTCGCGACGAGCCGACGCTCGGGGTGGCCGGGATGGAGGAGAGGAGTGCACCGTGGCTGCATCGCCTCCAGCACGGTCTCCGCTGGCACGTGATGGCCCGGTGGAGCGATGGCCTACGGGTCCCGCCGGCCGCAACTCATCGTTGTTGGAGATGCCGACGAGGCTCCGGACGGTGGCCCTCCATTCGTCGAGCTTCTCTGCGGCGGGACAAAAATCAAGGAGCAGCTGCATGCGCGCTAGGGCTTCCGCTGGCATGGGTGGCGGCGAGAGCTGGGTGGACCGTGATGCACCTCGACTTCTAACCACGTTAGAAGGAGTTGCGTCACGGCCCCGCAGCCATTCGCCACCTCCGTTAGCACCTCAGCGCGCATGCTGGCCCTCCTCGTCATGTGATGGGCGCACGGGACTCTTCCCAGGGCGGCGCACAGGGTCACCAACAAGGTGACGCTGCTCATCACGCACAACCTGGGAAGAGCGTGCCGTGGGCGCCGGTGTTGGCATCTTGGAGGCCGCCGTGCCACCACCTGGTGGGGTGGCGGCGTCCCAGGAGGACCCCGCGCCGCCTGCGGGGGGGCCCGACTCCGTCTCTGGAGCCCGCGACTGGTGGCTCGTCGCCTCGCGCGCGAACAACGCCACTCGCCAGGCCTGAACTGCCAGGGTGATGTGGATGTTCGCGGGCCGCGCCACGGGTTCTCTCCGCGACTGGCCTGCTACTGGTCCGCACCGGTTCTAGCAACCTGGTCCCGGATGAACCGATCGCTGTGGTTGCCTTCTTCTTAGGAGCCATGGTGATGAAGAACAGCTAGGTCAACTGCCAGACCAGATTCTCACAACTGCGTCCCCCTACCTGGCGTGCCAAAGATGTCGGTGGGAAATGACACCTATGGGATCACTGGGATCCCTTCTACGGTTGCGAGGCGCGGGGATCGTGAGAAGAGCGGGACTAGTAGACAACACAAGGGGGATTTACCCAGGTTTGGGCCGCAAAGATGCATAAAACCCTACAATCCTGCTTTGGTGGATGTATTTAGTGTTCTTGAGCTCTCGAACTAGCTCTAGGTGCTATGAGGTTCGAAAGAGCCGAATTCTTTCTCAGTGTGCCATGGGCCTCCTTTTATAGGCGAAAGGGGCTGCCACAGTGGCATACAGGAGGTGGAAAGTGCTACAGCGTTGTGAGCTTATCGCTAGTATTACAGGACAAAGCGCATTCAATGCGGAGCTTAGGTGTCCCTCCACTTTATCAGGGGCGGGAGCGAGGCCCGTCTCGTCCGTCGCTGCTCCTCCTCATTTCGACACGCGCCCTGGCCATCGGTGCATGCGGTGCCATGTAGGCAGGCGGGCAGCTGAGGTGGCGAGGTGGTGGAGCCTCCACGAAGGGCTGCATGTTGCCACGCAGGTGCCTGCCTAGCTGGTTGGGTTGATAGCTGCGTGCGAGCGGCGGCGGAGACTTGGCTGGTGCGGGCCTGGCAGTGGCCCTGCTGGTGCACTTGGCGAGGGTCTTGTCGGGTGGCCCGGCAAGGGTCTTGCCGGGTGGCCCGGCAAGGGTCTTGCCATGGCGCGCTGGTGTCCCTGGCAAGGATCTTGCCGGGGGTCTTGTGGGTTTCTTCGGTGGGGATGGTTGCCTTCCTATCCTCTTTTGATCTTGTTCATCTTATGTCTTCACAAAGATCTACATGCCACCACGGAGGTGCCTCCCGAGCCCTGCCTCAACGCGTTCGTCCGGCGTTTGGTGGACTCGAGGGTGGCTCACTCAGCTGGCGTGGGCGAGCTGCCCCGACAAGAGTCTTGTCGGGGCTGCTGAGGTTGCCCCGGCAAGGGTCCTTACCGGGGAAACCTGCTTCACCCATTTGATCTTTGTGGCCTTGGTCCTTGTCGTTGCCTTGTTTGTCTTGTGCCTTCGGCTTCTCTCCGGCTTCCCCTTCCTGCCCTGTTATGTGTGGCCATGGCGGAGGCTCTGACTGCTTGTGCACAAGTGAAGGGCTCAAAAGGAGAGCCCCTACTTTTGTACACCGACAGGAGCCCCCGGGCCTGGGCCACACATACAGCACGTTGTTGGGCCAGGCCCAGAATAGTGCACGGGCAGTTGGGGGCAGACTTTACAGCGGCCACTGCTCCGTCCGCTGTGCTTCCCCACGACCCGCGTTGAATGCGCGACGTGGGGATCGTGCGCATTCGCGTGACGGAAGCATGCTGGCATCATCCTGTTGTGGACAGTAAAGAGGCGGCTTGCGTGTCTCTTTGAGACCGCAGGGCCGCCTCCCATTTACTGCCCTCGCTTGGGAACCGTCACTCCACGCGTCCCATTGCGCCCGCCCCTTGCGCCACGTTTGCTGCATGCACAACGCAGAGAGAATGACAGGCGCGCGGGATGTGGGAAGTCGTGCGCGCGCGGGTCGATTCCCACGCACCTTCAATGGAGCAGGGAGGGTGGTCGACGGCCTTGCTTGCTGTCACTTCAACAAGCCGGATTGGTTGAGAGGGGGCGGCCGAGCCTCGCCCCCGCCCCTTTATAAAGAGGGGAGCGGAAGGAACGGTGCCTCTCAACTCTTCGCCATCTGCATCTCCCCATTCCTGCTTCCCTTCTTCTTCTGCCATGGCGAGGGGGCGTGGCGATGCTTCATCGGTGGCGGCGAGGGTTTCGGCCAGATAGTGCATCGCTCCTCCCCAAGAGCTCGTAGTGGCGGAGCCGGCCGCTAGAGGAAGGGGAAGGGGCGAGGCCGAGGCCATCGTGGTGCTCGAGGGAGAGGAGGACGGGGCGGCAGATCAGCCTCGCCTCCGCCGGCAGCCCCTCCTCCGATGGAGGGCCATGCCGGGGACAATCCCTGCGAGTTCTTCGTCAGGCTGTGCCAGCCACCGCGTCGTCGCCTTCGCCTTCCAAATCCATTCGCGCGGGAGATGGAGCTGGATCCGCCGCAGGCGTTGCGGCTGCATATGAGGGGTTGCAGGAACAGCGGCACATGGGCCAACATCGAGTTCCCCGCCCCTCACGTCATGTATCTTCACCGAGGGTGGAAGACCTTAGCTCGCCTCCAAAGCTTGACGGATGGGCTCACTCTCCATTTCAAACTAATGGAGAGTGGCCACCTCTCCGTCAAGATCTTCGGGCACTTCGGGACTCATGTGAGGTGCTGCGTGGAGAGCTCCTCCGACAATGAAGATTCCTCCTCAAGCGAGAGTGGCGAGGAAGACAATGGCAGCGACGACGAGGGCAGCAGGCGGCAGGATGACAGGTCCGACTAGGCGTCGGGTGCCGCTCCGAGCGGCACCGGCGACCCCATCATCCATGTCGCCGGCTCCTTGAACTTCTCGGGGTCATCTCCTTGGGCGGCTGGCGTTAGGAGGCTGCGGATGAGGAAGAGGGCGGGCGACAAGGCCGTCAAGTCGGAGTACGCAGGCACCGACGCCTTCATCGCGTATTGACGTCCTGCCGCCTTGTCTTCGAGCTCTGCATCCAGCGCCGCCATCACCATCCAGCCGTTGGACGGCCACCGAGATGTTCTCTCGGTGTCTTCTACCACTCGTAGCTCACCTAGGCGCCCCTTTTGCCCTTCTGCCTTCTTGTTCCATTTCCTGAGGAGAGGGACAAGAAAGGGATTACGCGCACCTTATATCTTTTTAGTCTTTTAAGCCTTCGGGCCTTTGTTAACTTTAGAACTTCTAATCCCCTTGTTCATGTTTTTCATTTCGTATGGACTGTACCTGTACGGGGTGTTTTTTAATGAAAAAGGGATGTTTGCCGGGATTTTTGTTCGCGGTTGAAACCCACGACAAGGGGTGAATCCTTGTCACCTTTAAGATGAACGTTTTTTCGCCCGGCCACAGGCCTTGCCGTCTCCCCACTTCGCTTGACCTTTCTCACGCTCTTGGCAGAGGTAGGGATGAGGTGGGTTTAGGCTCCTTGTTTTATTTCCTTGCTGCAGCAACTACGACCAAACTCGGTCCCAGGAGGCGAGTCCTAGGGTCCAGAATGAGTGGAGCACGGTAGCCTAAGGATAAAACGAGGTTTCACATACCTCATTTCATAACGACACGCATGATAGGGGATAGAGAACTTATCTGCATCTGCAGCGCCCGGCAACCTTGGCTTGCCGCGGGTGAATCTTTGCTCTTGTAGCCCCAGGCAACTTTGGCTTGCCGGGGCCCGGACGCCGGTCCGTCCCCTTTCTTCCAAAACAGCTCGGCAAGGATATTCACGTGTCCTGCGAACCAAAGAAGACAGGGAAGAACAGAGAGACGCATACTCGACCTCTAAGCTAGGGGTTAGCCGCCGCTAAGCACTATCAACCCTAACCAAGGAAGAGACTCAACCTAGCATGCATGCTATAACTCGGGGCACCAGCGCTTCATTTATTTATGCTCAAGGTCTGCGCCTGGCTTTGTACAAAGGGTTACATGCCTTGCCGGCAAGGCTTGTACAACACGGTGGCTTGCCGAGAGGCCCGTCAGCCGCGCCTTATGGGTAAAACTTGCGGAGATGCTCGATGTTCCAGGAGTTGCTCACTGGAACGGCATCTTCGGTCTCCAGCCGGACTGCGCCGGGCCTGGTGACTCGCGTTACCCGATAAGAGCCTTCCCACTTCGGCATCAACTTGTTGGAATTCTTGGTTGACTGAACGTGCTGAAGAACAAGGTCACCTTCCTCAAAGCTCCGGGCATGAACCCTGCGACTATGGTAGCGGCGCAAAGCTTGCTGGTAGCGTGCTGCTCTCACAGCAGCCCGGAGACGATCTTCCTCAAGGAGCGTCGCGTCATCTTGCCGCAATCGCTCTTGCTCAAGATCATCATAAGCGAGCACTCGAGGTGACCCGTATATGAGTTCTGTGGGGAGAACTGCTTCTGCCCCATAAACCAGGGAAAAGGGTAAATTTTTGCAATAAGTATGTGAGTTCTTTATGAATAATATTGAGTCCATGGATTATACGCACTCTCACCCTTCCACCATTGCTAGCCTCTCTAGTACTGCACAACTTTCGCCAGTGCATTAAACCCACAATATACACTTCCTCAAAACTACCTATTATGGAATTTCCATGGCCATTCTGAGATATATTGCCATGCAACTTCCACCATTTCATTTATCATGACACGCACCATCATTGTATTATTGTTCTCATATGCATGAGGCATTCATATAGAGTCATATCTATGTTCAGTATTGAGTTGTAATTCTTGAGTTGTAAGTAAATGAAAGTGTGATGATCATCATTATTAGAGCACTGTCTCATGTGAAGAAAGGATGATGGAGGCTATGATTCTCCCACAAGTCGAGATGAGGCTCTGGACTTAAAAATAAAAAGAGGCCAAAGAGCCCAAATAATAATAATAAAAGGCCAAAGAGCCCAAAAGAAAAAAATAGAAAAATAGAGAAGGGACAATGTTACTATCATTTTCCACACTTGTGCTTCAAAAATAGCACCATGTTCTTCATGATAGAGAGTCTCCTATTTTGTCACTTTCATATACTAGCAGGAATTTTTCATTATAAAACTTGGCTTTTATATTCCAATGATGGGCTTCCCCAAATTTCCCTAGGTCTTCGTGAGCAAGCAAGTTGGATCACTTAGTTTCCTTTTGAGCTTTCATACACTTATAACTCTAGTGCATCCGTTGCATGGCAATCCCTACTCACTTGCATCGATATCGATTGATGGGCATCTTCATAGCCCATTAATTTGCCTAGTTGATGTGAGATTTTCTGCTTTTTTTCTTCTCCTCATGACCACCTTCTACTCCACCTATAGTGTTATGTCCATGGCTCACTCCCATGTGTTGTGAAAGTTGAAAAAGCTTGAGAACATTAAAAGTATGAAACAATTGCTTGGCTTGTCATCGAGGTTGTGCATGATGAAATACTTTGTGATGAAGATAGAGCATAGCCAAACTATACGATTTTGTAGGAATAACTTTCTTTGGCCATGATATTTTGAGAAGACGTGATTGCTTTATAAGTATGCTTGAAGTATTATTGTTTTTATGTCAATATTAAACTTTTTTTTGAATCTTATGGATCTGAATATTCATGCCACAATAAGAAGAATTGCATTGATAAATATGTTAGGTAGCATTCCACATCAAAATTCTATTTTTATCATTTACCTACTCGAGAACGAGCATGAATTAAGATTGGGAATGCTTGATACGTCTCCAATGTATCTATAATTTTTTTATTGTTCCATGATATTATATTATCTATTTTGGATGTTTTATTTGTATTAGTATGCTATTTTATATTATTTTAGGGACTAACTTATTAACCTAGTGCCCAATGCCAGTTTTTGTGTTTTTCCTTGTTTTTTGACTTTTACAGAAAAGGAATATCAAACGGAGTCCAAACGGAATAAAACTTTACGATGATTTTTCTTGGACCAGAAGAAACCCATGAGACTTGGACAGAAGACCTATGAGGCGGCCACAAGTCATGGGGGCGCGCCCCAGGGGGGCACCCCCTGGCTTGTGGGCCACTCGTAGACATTCCAACCCTAATCCTTGTACTATAAATCCTCAAATATTCCCCCTACATCACAGGGCGCACCAAAAATACTTTTCCGCCATCGCAAGCTCCTGTTCCCATGAGATCCCATCTTGGGGCCTTTTTCAGCACTCCACAGGAGGGGGGTTCGATCATGGAGGGCTTCTACATCAACCTTGTTGCCCTTCTGATGAAGCATGAGTAGTTTACCATGGACCTAAGGGTCCATAGCTAGTAGCTAGATCGCTTCTTCTCTCACTTTGATCTGCAATACAATGTTTGTTGGTGAATGTAGCAATAATTCAAAATTTTCAAAACTACGCGTCACCAAGATCAATCTAGGAGATGCTAGCAACAAGAGAGAGAGGGAGTGCATCTTCATAACCTTGAAGATCGCTAAATGGAAGTGTTACAAGAATGCGGTTGATGGAGTCATACTCACGGTGATTCAAATCGCGGAAGATCCGATCTAGCGCCGAACGAATGGCGCCTCCACGTTCAACACACATACAACCTGGGGATGTCTCCTCCTTCTTGATCCAGCAAGGGGAGAGGAGAAGTTGAGGGAGAGGTTCGGCAGCATGACGGCGTGGTGGTGGAGCTTGTGGTATTCCTGCAGCAAACTTGCCCCCCAAGCAAGGTGGAGGCACCCCCCTCCCCTAGGGTTTCCAAACCCTAGGCGCCTTGGGCCCTTGGGGGGTGCACAAGCCCACTAGGGGGCTGGTTCCCTCCCATATTCAACACATTAAGTCCCCAGAGGCAGGTGGCCCCACCCGGTGGACCTCCGGACACCTTTCGATGGTCCCGGTACAATACCAATAACCCCCGAAACCATTCCGGTGACTGAAACTGGACTTCCCATATATAATCTTCACCCCCGGACCATTCCAAAACTCCTCGTGACATCCAGGATCTCATCCAGGACTCCGAACAAACCTTCGGTAACCACATACAATTTCCCATAACAACTCTAGCGTCACCGAACCTTAAGTGTGTAGACCCTATGGGTTCGGGAACCATGCAGACATGACCGAGATGTTCTCCGGCCAATAACCAATAGCGGGATCTAGATACCCATGTTGTCTCCCACATGTTCCACGATGATCTCATTGGATGAACCACGATGTCGGGGATTCAATCAATCCCGTATACAATTCGCTTTGTCCACCGGTATGTTACTTGCCCGAGATTTGATCGTCGGTATCCCAATACCTCGTTCAATCTTGTTACCGGCAAGTCTCTTTACTTGTTCCGTAACGCATGATCCCATGACTAACTCCTTAGTCACATTGAGCTCATTATGATGATGCATTACCGAGTGGGCCCAAAGATACCTCTCTGTCATACGGAGTGACAAATCCCAGTCTCGATTCGTGCCAACCCAACAGACACTTTCGGAGATACCTGTAGTGCACCTTTATAGCCACCCAGTTACATTGTGACGTTTGGTACACCCAAAGCATTCCTATGGTATCCGGGAGTTGCACAATCTCATGGTCTAAGGAAATGATACTTGACATTTAGAAAAGCTCTTAGCAAACGAACTACACGATCTTGTGCTATGCTTAGGATAGTGTCTTGTCCATCACATCATTCTCCTAATGATGTGATCCCTTTATCAATGACATCCAATGTCCATGGTCAGGAAACCATAACCACCTATTGATAAACGAGCTAGTCAACTAGAGGCTCACTAGGGACATGTTGTGGTCTATGTATTCACACATGTATTATGGTTTCCAGTTAATACAATTATAGCTGCACAATAGACAATTATCATGAACAAGGAAATATAATAATAACCATTTTATTATTGCCTCTAGGGCATATTTCCAACAATGTTCTCCTCGATGTTCTTGGAGATCTATTCGATGTAATCTTCTTTTGCGGTGCGTTTTTTGAGATCCGATGAATTGTGGATTTATGAACAGATTATCTATGAGTATTATTTGAGTCTTCTATGAACTCTTTTATGCATGATTGAGATAGCTTAGTATTTATCTCCGGTCTATCGATTTGGTTTGGCCTACTATTTTAGTATTTCTTGCAATGGGAGAGGTGCTTTGTGATGAGTTCAATCTTGTGGTGTCCTCACCCAGTGATAGTAGGGGTAGCAAGGCACGTATTGTATTGTTGCCATTAAGGATAAAAAAGATGGGGTTTATATCATATTGCTTGAGTTTATCCCTCTACATCATGTCACCTTGCTTAAGGTGTTACTCTGTTCTTATGAACTTAATACTCTAGATGTAGGCATGAGTCGGTCGATGTGTGGAGTAATATTAGTAGATGTAGGCAGGAGTCGGTCTATTTGTCACGGGCGTGATGCCTATATTCATGATCACTACCTTAGATATCGTCATAACTTTGCGCTTTTCTATCTATTAATCAACAGTAATTTGTTTACCCACCATATGCTTTATTCAAGAGAGAAGCCTCTAGTGAAATCTATGGCCCCCGGCTCTATTTTCCATCATATATTTTCAGATCTATAAAACCAAAAACCCAAAAATACCTTGCCGCAATTTATTTATATTTACTTTATTGCCTTTTACTTACCTTTTATCTCTATCACTATTATGTATCACTCTTGCAAGTGACCATGAAGAGATTGACAACCCCTTTTTTGCGTTGAGTGCAAGTGTTTGTTAGTTTGTGCAGGTGCATACACTGGGGACTTTCTTGTGCCTCCTACTGGATTGATACCTTAGTTCTTAACTGAGGGAAATGCTTAACTCTACTATGTTGCATCACCCTTTCCTCTTCAAGGGAAAGATCAACGCAAGCTCAAGAAGTAGCACGTCACATGTCGGGTGGTAGGTGCGACATATGCCAAAGGATGGCTAATCATGGTGGGAGCCAGTAAGACGTCGCCGGTGCCTGGAAACGGGATGAGGCGAAGACATGCACGCCGGCAAATCTTACCCAGGTTTGGGGCTTTCCTAGGAGATAACACCCCTAGTCCTGCTCTGCGGGGTCTCTGCATGATCACTAAATCAGCAAGTAGCTACAAGTTGCTCCTTGAGCTGTTTGGCTAGAGGAAGAAGAAGGGCAAGGCTTGCTATCCTCTTCTCTTTATGTGGCGTGTGTGTTTCCAAGAGATAAACCCTTTGCATGGGTGCCCTAGCGGGTTTATATAGGCCTACCCCCCAGGGGTACAATGGTAATCCCGCTGGGTGTGGGCCCAGACCGTCAGTGTCTATGGGCGCCGGCTTCTCCGCTGGCCGCTGGGGCCCGCCGACTAGTGGATCCCACCAGCTGCTGGCCTCTTGGCCGACAGGTTGGGCCCACTGCCTATGGGCCCTGTCGGCTGCTCATTACTTTAGCCTCACCCTTGATGACGATGGCTTTGTCGGGGCAAGCATGGCTACAGTGCCGCCGCCTGGCGGGCGTTCACTCTAGCCTTACCCCGTCTTATCTGCTTAATGGTGCACAAACTTCCAGGGCGAGGCTAGGCCGACTGTTGGGAGCCGGCCTCCCCTCATGCCGACTGGTCTGGTCAAGCCGCCTTCTGGTGGCTCTCTGACAGGAGTTGCCCGCCACCTGCGGGCCATACCGATAGCCTGTCGTGGGGGCATGGTTGTTCTATCATGGGTGACGTCATGGTCAACATGGCAACAGTGTCGCGTCGGGTGAGGGATGGTCGCCCGGTATGATGCACTGTGGCCACGCTCACTCCAGGATTCGGGGGTGACAGGTTTCACTATAGCCACGCCCCATCTTGTCGCCATTATGTGGGTGCAAACTTTGAGGGTGCATGGGGTGGGCCGCCTGCTAGAGGTCAGCCACTCTGGTGGCCGCCTGCTAGGAGTCGGCCCACTTTGAGGTAGCTTGCCGAGCTTTGCCGCCTTCTTGCAGCCTGCCACGGGACCAGCCGACCACGGGAAGGCGGCCCTTCATATTGGATGTTTGAGGGGCGCAGTCGGCCCGATGTTTTCAAGAGCCAGGGGGAGCTGATAAGGCTACCCATGGTCATTTACTCCGACAGTAGTCCCCGAAGCTGGTGGGGCTTCACGACTGAAAGGAGAACGAGAAGCCTAAGCAGCTTCCTACTCTAAAAAACCAACAGCTAGGAGTCAGCCACAACCAGACGCACCATCTGGAAGATTTCATAGTCCGAAGGTGGGAACTACGTGGCACGCGCGCCGGGCATCGGGCCGGCCGCCCGCTGCCTACGTGCCATGTGGCACCAGCCGGCTAGACCAGCCTGCCAGCCCATGCGCACGACGGGACGTCGCCACAGGCTGGGTCCCGCCACTACCAAGCCTTGGCCCACGCGCGGATCCACTACGGCTGAGGTGGGCGGTTGGCATTCCGGTCGCAGTTAATACACGCCTTTATGGCACAAAAAATGCAGGGTCGTGGGGGAGTGGGCGCGGTTAATCCCATGACCCCCACGCCCCGTCCCCTCGGCTTCACCGTTTCGGGGCTATAAATAGGGGGAGGAGGGGAGTGGCAGACGCATGTGCGCCTACCTCCTCCTCTGCCATTCTCTTCTTCTTCCTTCTTCCGTTGTTGTTATCCGCTGCCGCACCGTGCTTCCAGCCACCCTGCCACGCAGAAGCTCATCGCCGCAGGGCCATGCACACGCCGCCGCACCGCCCCTCCATCAAGCTTCTCGAGCCCATGGCTTGCGCCGGAGCGTGGCACGGCTCCAACATTCATGAGGACCACATCGACTTCCTCTGCTGGGCGTGGCGGCTACCCGGCGAGGACTTCGTGAAGGTTCGCCTTGTGCCCAAAAGGGAGATCTCGCAGGCACCAAAAGGGGGCAAGCGCGTCATCTTCCGGTCGCACTGCCTGCATGGTCTCGCCTACTAGTGAGCGGCTTCCTCCGCGCCTTCCTCGACTTCTACGGCCTCCAGCCGCACCACCTAACGCCAAACACGGTGGTGCTGTTGTCCGCCTTCATCACCCTCTGCGAGGGCTTTCTTGGCGTCCTCCCCACCATTGAACTCTGGGGCGAGTTCTTTTACTCGAAACTCGGCACCATCGTCAAGAGAGTGGCGGCGGAGTGCGGCGCCTTCGTCGCAGTGCGGAGGCCTGCTGCCGACAACCCGTTCCCGCCCATCACGCTGATACAGTCAGTGAAGATGTGGCAGCAGTCGTACTTCTACGTGAAGAGCGTCCACCTGGAGGGCGACTGGGTCAATCTGCCGGCTTATGCAGCCGGCCCACCGACTGGAACGCGGGCCAACTGGTCATACCAGCTCAGGATGTTGTCGGTCGCCGGTGCCGCCGCCATTGCGTGGGTCAAGGTGATGGTGAAGTCGGATGGCCTCACCGGCCCCGACTTGCTGACCGCCTTCATGGTGCGCCGGGTGGTCCTCCTCCAAGGCCGGCCGCACCTAATATGTCGAATGAGCGGGCACCGGGACCCCAGTCGGATGTGCACCAAGGAGATGCCACACGCGGAAGTGGCTCACTTGGTGAACTACATTTCAAACTGCAAGCTCTCGGAAGTGGAGTGGCGGTTCGGCAAGGAGCCGTACTCGCGTGCGAATCCACCACCAATGGTAAGTCTTCATTTCTTCTTTTCCTTTAGTCGCGGAGTTCTCTTCGGCCGTTTCGACCAATCGGCTATGGAACAAAGCGCCCTCCTCCGGCCAGCAGCCGGCACCTCAAGGCTGGAGTGTCAGTTCCTCCCCGGCCGGGAGAAGAGCGATGTGGACGACCCCGACTTGGGGGCGGCCGCCCTGGAGGACGACGCCGCAGCAGGAGGCGGCGAGGCAGGCGGCTCTGGAGCTGGAGGCAACCTCGAGGACTGGCCTGATGATGATGATGATGAAGAGGTCATCCCGCACTGCCAGCCGGCATCCGACCAAGTGGGCGCGAGCTCAACTGCCACGCAGGCTGCACGAGGCGGCCCGCAGAAGCGTCGGGCCGCGCCATTGATGTATGGCAGCCTGACGAAGAAGCCCAAGATCTCGGCCGCGACGACCAAGTGGGAGGAGGCGGCCGCAAAGGCGAACCGCTTCCGCAAGGTTGTGAAGGAGCCCCAAATGGTTTCTGCGTATGTGCTGGCTCCTTAACGCATTATTTCTTCTTTTCTTGCAAACGCTCTTCTGAGTTTTCTTCTTCTTGCTTGAACAGGGCCCCGCTCTCTCTTGAGCGGTCGGCCACCGCCTCCGTGGTTGGGACGGCGGGGGGCTCCGCCAGCGCCCACCGCGTGGACCCGCGCACCGAGCTCCAGGCGGTAATGGAGAGGAACGCGCGGGAAGCATGCGAGGAACAAGAGGCGGAGCGGCAAAAGGCGGCGGCTACCAAGGCAGCGTACGGAGGCGGATGAGGCCGCCAAGGCGCAAGCTGACGTCGTGGCCAAGGCCCAGGCGGACGCCACGGCCGCAGCACAGGCGGGAGAGGCCACATGCGCCAACCCCCACAGCTCGTCATCCCCCTTCGTGCCGTGGCGCCCGCGCCCGAAGCCTCGACGGTGCCGCCTAAAGGAGCTGGCGGCGACTAGCCGGTCATGGAGAGGTAGGGGGCTGGCGGTATCGCCCCGGGGATAGAGGAGATTCCGCCGGCGCCGACTATGACAGATCAAGGCGGCCAACCCAACGCGCCACCCGCACCGCCAGTCGGTGGAGGGCCGGCGGAAGGAGCGGAGCTTGTGGTCCGATCTCCGTCACGCCAGTGCGCGGGGAAGGCGGCCTCGGCACTGCATCCGCAGGGAGCTAGGGGCGTCAGCTCGTCGACCCAGGAGTTGGAGGCGGCTAGCGTCAGCTTGCCGGACTGGACGCCAGGAGGTGGGATGGCCGTGCTAAATGAGGCGGCGCAGGACGTCCGGGCCCGGCTTCAATCTCAGGCCAACGCCCTAAAAAATTACAACTAGGAGTTCCTGGCAACGCAGACGGCCATCCGGTTAAGCCTCTTGCTTTTTTATTTTTGGATTCTTCTATGGGGACGCGCCAGCACACCCACTGGGTGTAGTCCCCGAGTTCCGGGCCGGCTGCTGATCAGGCGGTCTGGAACATCTAAGTAGGTTCGGGTGCTGAATTGTTTTCTCTTGTCTATCTGTCCTTTTTGCAGGACTATCACAACCTCTGTGCAGCCGCCTTCAACTCCCATGTCCGGGAGCTGACCACGCGGACTGCCGACTTGTCCGAAAGCCGGAGTAAGTATTCCGCCTTATTTCTCTCGTGGGGGCGCGTCAGCGCACCCACTGGGTGTAGTCCCCGAGATTCGGGCCGACTGCTGAGCATTCGGCCCAGATCTCTTCTGGCGACTTCTTTCTTATTGATCATTCTTCTTTGTTGTCTTTGCAGAGGCAAACGCCACCCTACAGCAGCAACTGGGTGAGGCCCACACCGCGTTGCGCGCCAAGGAGGCAGAGTGTAGCGCGGTGTCTCAAGAGCGCGACTGCCTGGCCAACCAGCTAGCTGACTAGGAGGAGAGTCACAAGGAGGCCCTCCAGGTGGTGAAGGACAACGAGGCTGCCCTCCAAGACGAGTATGAGACCTAGGCGGCGAACTAGGCTGAGTCGGAGTAGGCGCTGAGCGACGGCTACGGCCGAATCGGGGACATGGTCGACAGTGAGTTGCCTTCCTCCTCTTCCCTTTGTTTGCCGCCTATTATTTGGTCTGGCTTCTGACTTTGTATTCCCTTTTTCTTCTTTGTGCAGAGTACTTCCATGGCTACTCCGTCGCTGCCAGCCAGGTCATCGAGGCCCACCGCGAAGCGCAAAGGCAGGCTGGTGCTAAGATTGCGCCGAATGCTCGCTGGACGCTCGAGGAGCAGCTCCTGGCCATCCAGGACCGTCTCCAGCCGGCCCACCGGATGCTCCGCTGCCTTCAGCGTGTCAGAGCCTAGGTGCTTTCCGCCCTCTGGCCCGACACGCCGGCGCCACGTACCCCCAGCCGGACTGCGGACTGGCTGGAAGTGGCAGTCGGTCGCTTTGAGGTGTGGAAGGCTTCTTCGGCCTGGGCAGGCGCTAGGCGGGCGTTGGAGTTTGTCAGGGCATGGTACCCAGAGCTGGATCTAGCCTAGTTGGCCACGTTCCGGCAGGAGGCCAATGAGGAGTTGGTGGTAGTGCGTCCGGCTATCATTCATCTTGCCGCGACGATCGCCGACTATACCGACACCAGCGTCTTCATCCCCGATTTGAACGACGACGGTGTTGAGGTGCCGGCGGACTGGTTCAGGCTGATCCCGGCGGACGGCAAGGACTCGACGGAGGAGATCGACTCCAGTGACGAGGGCGAGGACGAGGAGGACGAGGACGGCGAAGACGCCGCACCAGACAGTGGAGCAGACGGCCAGAGTCAACCTGACCATGCCTCCAGCAACAAGGCACGTGCGAACACGCCGACTGCTGCTAGCGACGACCAAGCCGAGACTCGCCACCCGGCCACTCCACCGGCCAGCGCCGCCGTCTCCCCGACCTACCGAGCTCGCCTGTTGCTCCCTAGGCTTAGGCGGCCAATTTTATCTTTACCTTCCTACCCAGCAATCTTTTGCACAATATTTGTTAAATTTGCACAGTTCCACCAACTGGGGGTGTATTCAAACTAAGTTGAATTCGGGCTTAACGAGCCTTTTGTGTAAATATTATCTTGCATGTGCTATGCTTGTGTCGGGTTCCGACTTTACTTGCTTTTAATCTTTTTCCGGCTTTTTCCTTTGCCGCCCTCCCTTGGCTACCGCCTTCCCAGCGAACAGCTGCTTTGCAGTCTGTGGCTGGGAAAAATACTTGACTGTTTGGGAGGGCAAGTACTTTAGCCTTCTTATATTATGGCAGGGTAAGTGGGAAGCCAGCCGGCCCGCTGCTTAGCTGTCGGTCGGCAAGGCGGGGAGCCGGCTTGTGTTATGTAAGCTCATTGGTCCTTAGCCATTTTTCATGTGGGCATCATTTCCTACCTTTGACTCTTGCCAGCCGGACAGCCGCTCTGCGAGCTGCGGCTTTCTGCAAGAGATGGCTTAGATGCCGGCACACTACTTGTCTGACTGCAGGTAGCGCTAACATAATTCCAGGCGGCAAGTCCCTGGGCCGACTGGTCGAACCTGGTGCAGGACGGCAAAAACAAATGTAGTAACACATTCATAGGCATAATACTTATCATATAGATAAAAAGGGTAGTCCCCGAGTGCTCCTTGGGGGGCCAATGTCTTGTACCTAATACAAAAGATTGCGTGGTACATATGGCATCAACTGTAAAATCTTCGGAGAAGATTGGCGTTCCATGGGCGTTCCGACTCCTTACCAGAGTCATCTCTCTTGCGTGCCTTGGGCTTTTGTGCATCGATCAGGTAGTAGGAGTCGTTGCCCAAGGCCTGATGACGAAAGGGCCTTCCCAAGGGGCCGAGAGCTTGTGCTAACCGGCTGTTTGCTGGATCAGCCAGAGCACAAGGTCGCCCTCTTGGAAGGATCTTGGCTTGACCTTCCAACTGTAGTAGCAGCGCAGGCTCTGCTAGTAGACGGCGGATCGACTGAGTGCTAACAACCGGCCCTCTTCCAGCAGATCGACGCCGTCTTCTCGCGCTTCCTTCGCCTCCGCTTCCGTGTACATGTTGACTTGAGGTGAGTCGAACTTGATGTCAGTTGGGATGACGGCCTCGGCACCATACACAAGGAAGAAGGGAGTGAAGCCGGTTGACTTGTTTGGAGTGGTACGCACGCTCCAAAGGACGGTCGGCAGCTTCTCGAGCCAGCAGCCGGCCAAACGCTCCAGTGGCTCAACCAGTCGGGGCTTGATGCGGAGAGGATGAGGCCGTTTGCTCGCTTGACTTGGCCGTTCCGCTACGGATGGGCAATGGACGCTAAGTCAAGTTGGATGCCCTGCATCGCGCGGAAATGGGCCAATGCTCCTTTGGCAAAATTTGTGTCGTTGTCGGTGATGATGCTATGTGGTATTCCATACCGGACAGTGATATCTGTGATGAAGGTCACAGCAGTCGGCCCATTCAACTTCTTGATTGGCTTTGCTTCAATCCAATTGGTGAATTTGTCGATGGCGACAAGCAGATGAGTCATGCCGCTGCGTGCCGTCTTGAATGGTCCCACCATGTCCGACCCCCAGACGGCAAAGGGCCAGGTGAGGGGGATGGTCTTGAGTGCAGAAGCCGGCAGGTGTTGCTTGGAGCTGAATACTTGGCACCCTTTGTAGTGTTTGACCAACTCTTTGCCATCTTCCAAAGCAGTCGGCCAGAAGAAACCATGGCGAAAAGCTTTGGCAACAAGTGATCTTGAGGCCGTGTGGTGGCCGCACTCGCCTTGATGGATGTTCTTGAGGATTGCCATGCCCTTCTCTGGCTCAACGCAGCGCTGGAAGACTCCAGTCACGCTGCGCCTAATGAGCTCTCTGTTTACTATTGTGTAAGCTCCAACTCGGCGTTGAACTTGTCTGGCTGAGATCTCATCAGTCGGCAGCTCTTTGTTCACCAGAAAGTTGAGGATGGGCTGGGCCCATGATGGAGCTGCGACTTCTTCTATTGCTAGGACGGCTACTGCGACTAGGGCGGTTGGGCTGGGAGGTGGTGGGTTGGACTCGGCCACCGCCTGCTGTGTTGTTGAAGTCCTGGGGCCGACTATTGCAGTCCCCGGGCCGGGTTCTGAAGTCCCTGGGCCGGGTGCGACCATAGCAGTACCCAAGCCGCCTACCGAAGTCCCCGAGCCGGTTGCTGAGGTTCCCAAGTCGGATCTGACTGCATCTGGGTTAGCCGGCACAAAAATAGTTTGATTCTGGCGACGGCTTGACAGACGGCTTGAGGAGGCGCTGAAGGGAGACGCCGGTTGATATAGCTTGCTGGGTGGAGCCAATTCATGCCGGGGCATCTTCTTACTCGTTGTTGGCCCGTGGCACATGAAGGAACTCGCACCCTTCAAAATATCCGCTGAGTTGCTGAACGAGGAAGCGGTAGCTCACCATTTTGCATCATGGCGTCCCAATCACCAGACGATTGTTGGACCACCAAGTCTGAGTCGTCATAACACAGGATCCGGCAGATGCCGAGTTCTTTGGCCAGCCAGAGCCCATGTATGAGTGCCTCATACTCGGCCACATTGTTGGAGGCGGCAAAATGGATTTGCAATGTGTATCTGAGCTTGTCTCCTTTGGGAGAGGTGAGGACGGTACCGACTCCCAAACCGGTGCGCATCTTGGATCCGTCAAAGTGCATCCGCCAATGGGTTGAGTCGGGTGCTGGCGGGAAGTAATGGGTCTCGGCCCAGTCGACGAGGAAGTCAGCCAGCACTTGGGACTTGATGGCGGTGTGAGGCTGGTAGAAAATGGTATAAGGAGCCAGCGCAATGGCCCACTTGGCCACTCAGCCAGATGCATCCCGACTGCCCATGATCTCGGCAAGCGGGGCGGTGCAAACGACCGTGATGGGGTGCTCTTGAAAGTAAGGCTTGAGCTTCTTGGCGGCAAAGTACACGCCATAGCACATCTTCTGGTAGTGGGGGTAGTTCTGCTTTGAGGTTGACAGCACTTCGCTCAAATAATACACAGGCCTCTGGACCGGCTGTGCCTTGCCTTCTTCTAGGCACTGAACCATGATGACTGTGCTGACCACCCGCCTAGTCACGGTAATGTAAAGGAGCATGGGCTCTTTGTCAGTCGGAGCCGCCAGGACAGGCGGTGTGATCAGCATCTTCTTCAACTGGTGAAAGGCCTCGTCCGCCTGGTTGTTCCACTGGAAGTGAGTAGTTTTCTTCATGAGTTGGTATAGGGGAAGAGCCTTCTCTCCCAACCAACTCATGAAGCGGTTAAGGGAAGCCAAGCACCCGTTGAACTTCTGGACGTATCGCAGCCGGGTGGGAATCTCCATCCTCTCTATGGCCTTGATCTTCACCGGGTTGCACTCGATGCCGCGTTCAGAGACCAGGAAGCCAAGGAGCTGGCCGACTGGTACCCCAAACACGCGTTTTTAGGGTTGAGCTTGATCTGAAAGAGGTGCAAGTTGTCATATGTTTCCTTGAGATCTTCCAGCAGGGTGTCGCGCTTCTCCGTGTTTACTACGGTATCATCCACATAGACGTGGGCATTTCTGCCGAGTTGCTTGAGGAGGCACTTCTGCATGCAATGCTGAAAAGTGGCACCGGCATTTCTCTGGACGAATGTCATAGTCAGGTAGCAGAAGGCTCCAAATGGTGTGATGAAGGCGGTCTTCAGGCGATCGGTTGGGTCCAACTTGATCTGATGGTATCCTGAGTAGGCATCCAAGAAACTCAACAGCTCGCATCCGGCTGTGGAGTCTATTACTTGATCAATCCGGCGCAAAGCAAACGGATCTTTGGGGCAAGCTTTGTTGAGGCTGGTATAATCTATACACATGCGCCACTTCTTGTTCTTCTTCAGTACAAGGACTGGGTTGGCAAGCCACTCTAGAAAGAACACTTCCATAATGGAGCCGGCTACCAGAAGCCGGGCTATCTCGTCACCAACAATTCTTCTCTTCTCTTCCGATAGTCGGCGGAGGGGTTGCTTGACTGGTTTTGCATCTGCTCGGACATGTAGCTTGTGCTCGGCGAAATCCGTTGGAACACCCGGCATGTCCTGGGGGGACCATGCAAAGATATCCCGATTCTCACGGAGGAAATCGATGAGCTTGCTTTCCTATTTGCTTTCCAGGTTTGTTCCCACAAGGGAAAACCTCTCTGGGTGATCCGGGTCTAAAGGTATCTTCTTTGTTTCCTTGGCCGGTTGGAAGGAGCCCTGAGCTTCTGACTCCTTGGGGTCGGGCGACAGGTCCGGTTGCTTGCCAGCCATGGCCACAACCCGGTCAAGGATCTTTTTCTCAGGAGCAATCATGAGGGACTCGGCCAGCCGACTGCTGGCTGCAGTGCAGACGGATGATTTCTTGTAGTCTTCAACTATGGTGATGATGCCCTTGGTGCTCGGCATCTTCATCTTGAGGTAGGCATAGTGGGGCACAGCCATGAACTTGGCCAGGGCAGGTCGGCCAAGTAAAGCATCATAGGGGCTCTCCAGATCCACTACCTCAAACCAAACTGCCTCACGATGGAAGTGTCTTTGTCTCCGAAGAGAACATCTATCTTGATCTTGCCGATTGGTGAGCATGAAAGGTCGGGTACAATGCCATGGAAGACGGTCCGACTGGGCAAGAGTTGCTTCGTCTTGATGTTCAGCTTCTCCATGGTGTCATGGTACAGGATGTTGATGCTGCTGCTGCCATCAATCAGGACTCGGGAGAAACAAGTAGCATGCCGCTCTGTCGCAAAGGTGGCATCCAACACCATGGCGTAGGAACCCGGATAAGGCATCACCTCCGGGTGATCAGCCCGGCTCTGGCTGATGGGCTTCTCATGCCAGTGCATGAACTCTGGAACTTTGGAGGTGACAACACTGATTTCTTGGTGCTGTCGGCGCCGGCTACGCCTGTCGTCAGCTTGGCTCGTAAATACGACATAGGCCGCATGCTCTTCAGGGAACTTGTCTTGGATGGCTCCGACTGCTGGGCGGGCCGCCGGCTGATGAGGAGCAGGAGGCGGCTGGCCAGCAAGCAAAGGAGGCAGTAGCCCTTCGCCCTTGGAGATTCGAGTGAGCCAATGACACTTCTGGGTTGTGTGGTTGGACGGCTTCGCGCCGCTATGGAACTTGCAAGGGGCATCAAGGGTTTTCTCGTAAGAGAAAGCGGGCTGCCAAGACGGCTTGCCGCCTTTCTGACGCTTGGGTATGGTCTGCCTTTCTCGCTGCTGGTCTTCGACTGTTGCCACCTGCCGGCTGGTGGAAGTAGGCATCAGGGCCTTGCGCTTGTTGTCATTCTGATGTGGGCGCCGACTGGTGTCGCCAGCTGGCGTTCTAGGAGCCGGAGGGAGCACCTTCCTAGAGGCGTCCACCCGAAGCTCCGACATCATTGAGGAGTCGGTAGTGGCATACTTGTCTGCTATGATCAGCAGCTCGTCGAGTGTGGCCGGCTCGTCGCAGAGGAGTCGGTGCTTGAGGAGGGTGCCTTCTCTGCACCCGGTGGTGAAATACTCTATAGCTTGCACCTCATGCACCCCTTTGCAGGAGTTGCGGAGCTCGGCCCAGCGCGTCAGACAGTCACGGCTGGACTCGGTTGGGCCTTGGACACACAGAGAGAGTTTGCGTGGCTTGGGCGCCTGCTTGTACATGCTGGTGAAGTTGCACATGACGACCTCTGTGAAATCCAGCCAGCTGTTGATGTTGTAAGGCTTGAGGTTGTTTAGCCAGGTGTGTGTCGTGCCTTGAAGCATGAGGGGGCGTACTTCATGGCAACTCGCCTGTTGCCGTTTGCTATGCTGACTGCAGTGGAGTAGTCTATCAGCTAGTCTTCCGGCTTCAACGAGCCGTTGAACTTGGGCGTGTCTTTTGGGAGTGAGAACCCTTTGGGAAAGGGCTCGTCGCGAATGCAGGGGCTGAAACAAGGCGGGCCGACATCATCCTCCTCTTCTAGCGCCAGGTGGTCGATCCGATGGCGGGCATCGTTCTCGCCGATTCCTTCGTGACGGCCCAGCCGGCCGCTAAGCGTCGGGTGCTCAACAGGCGGCGGGGAGGTATATCTCTCCCTGCGGGGCGGAGGAGGAGGTGGGTTATCGCCTCACCGCTCCATGGCTCTTGGGCGGCCTTCTTCGTCGCGCTCAATGGTGAGGCGCGTCAACTATGGCTAGCAGCCGGCTCCTTATCTCTTCGCTCGCGAGCGCTGCCTGCTGTCGGGGTCCGGGAGGTCGCGTCGTGCTCTCGGCGAGGGGGAGGACTCTCGGCACGGGCGCCGGCTTCTTGCCGTTCTGTGGCCGCGTCGATGAGCTGCTGGAAGCGTCTCGTCATGCAGCATAGCTCGTCATCGTTCAAGCCTTCCAGCTCGTCTGCTACCACCTGGGCAGCTCACTGGTTCTCGAGGGGTGTAGCGTAGACCGGACGATCAGCCCCCAGCATGCTAGCGATGGCCGCGCCATGCTTCTTGATAGCGCCAAGCCGGCTAGGCCCACCAGCAGCCAGCGTGCCGGATGCGGCACGGTCGACCTCGTGCTAATAGGCCTCGGTGGGGCATCTCATGGAGGCTATCTTCTTGCCGTTCTCGATGAGGGCAAGGCAGTGGGCCTCCAGCATCTCGGGGTCAGCGTCAGCCGGGATGGGTGCAAACAGGTCACGTATAGCTGTCTACAGAGTGTCGTGGGCGTCCTCGCCGGATGCGGGGCACCGTGGCTGATGACCAGCACCTCAGTGACGGTGTTGTCGCCGCTGTCGGCACATGGAATAGGATCGTCGATGACCACCATGTTGGTGGGGAAGACGTCGAGGGATGTAGTGTCAGAGTCGACAAGCATCGGGTCGGTGGAGCCGATCAACTCCAAGTCGGAGGTGGGCTCGCTAGCAATGTCGAGCTTGCCAAGGAGGTCGATGAGGCAGCTCTCGGAGCTGGCTGCACCCGCGTCTGGCACGGGCTCGTCGGAGAGGTGGACCTCGCCGAGGAGATCGGCGAGGCAGCTCGCTGCACAGGCGGCATCGACACCATGCAGCACGTCGGGGCAAACGCCATCGGGTGTGCTAGGCTGGCTACGCTCGCTGGGAAGGAACAGGGTTCCCGTCTAGAGCAAGTCTCCGGACGATGGTGCACCTGGCCCCATGGTGGGCGCCAAATGTCGGGTGGTAGGTGCGACATGCCAAAGGATGGCTAATCATAGTGGGAGCCGGTAAGATGTCGCCGGTGCCTGGAAACGGGATGAGGTGAAGACATGCACGCCGGCGAATCTTACCCAGGTTTGGGGCTCTCCTAGGAGATAACACCCCTAGTCCTGCTCTGTGGGGTCTTCGCATGATCACTAAATCAGTAAGTAGCTACAAGTGGCTCCTTGAGCTGTTTGGCTAGAGGAAGAAGAAGGGCAAGGCTTGCTATCCTCTTCTCTCTATGTGGTGTATGTGTTTCCAAGAGATCAACCCTTTGCATGGGTGCCCTGGGGGGTTTATATAGGCCTAACACCCAGGGGTACAGTGGTAATCCGGCTGGGTGTGGGCCCAAACCGTCAGTGTCTATGGGCGACGGCTTCTCCGTCAGCCGCTGGGGCCCGCCGACTGGTGGGTCCCATCAGTTGCTCCACCGCCTGTGGGCCCTGTCAGCTGCTCATTACTGTAGCCTCGCCCTTGATGACAATGGCTTTGTAGGGGTAAGCATGGCTATAGTGTCGCCGCCTGGCGGGCATTCACTGTAGCCTTACCCCGTCTTATCTGCTTAATGGTGCACAAACTTCCAAGGCGAGGGTAGGCCGGCTGTTGGGATCCGTCCTCCCCTCATGCCGACTGGTCTGGTCAAGCCGCCTTCTAGTGGCTCTCTGGCAGGAGGGGCCCGCTGCTTGCGGGCCGTACCAACAGCCTGTCGTGGGAGCATGGTTGTTCTGTCATGGGTGACGTCATGGTCAACATGGCAACGGTGCCGCGCCGGGTGAGGGATGGCCGCCCGGTACGATGCACAGTGGCCACGCTCGCTCCGGAATTTAGGGGTGGCAGGTTTCGCTGTAGCCACGCCCCGTCTTGTCGCTGTTATGTGGGTGCAAACTTTGAGGGTGCATGGGGTGGGCCGCCTGCTAGAGGTCGGCCACTTTGGTGGCTGCCTGCTAGGAGTCGGCCCACTTTGAGGTAGCTTGACGAGCTTTGCCGCCTTCCTGCAGCCGGCCACGGGACCAGTCGGGCACGGGAAGGCGGCCATTCGTCTTGGATGTTTGAGGGGCGCAGTCGGCCTGATGTTTTGAAGAGCCAGGGGGAGCTGATAAGGCTACCCATGGTCATTTATTTCGTCATCACATTATATTCTCCCTTATGATAGCAACCTTTATTGTGCAGTCCGTCGCTTTTATTACTTTGCCATCACAAGTTTTTACAACGCTTATTTTCCCTTATAGTAAAAGATCAAACATATTTAGGAGCAATTTTTATTGCTTTATGCATCGATGACAACTTACTTGAAGGATCTTATTCAATCCATAGGTAGATATGGTGGACACTCATGGCAAGAAACTGTGTTTAGGGGTTTTTGGATGCACAAGTAGTATTTCTACTTAGTACAAGTTTTTGGCTAGAAAAATATCCTAAGCAAACACCACATGTTGGAGGATCCATAGCAATATAACTTCTGTGCAAATATACACAACCATAACTCATTAGGTTGTCTTCCTTGTCCAACGTCAACTAATTTGCTCAAGTTTGAAAATAATTAATGGGTATTCATAATCATAGAAGATGTCCAAGATAATATATTTGTATGTGAAAGTTCTCTTCATTATACTAATCATTGATGAATTGCTTGTATGACCAATATTGTGATTGTCAAGCTTCAATAGATTTCAATTTCTAAACCCAATGTGAAGCTACTACTAGGCATGATAAGATCATATAATTTTAACTTCATGATATTCAATTCGTTCAACAATTTACTCATAGGATATAAGTGAAGCACAAGGGTAAATGACAAACTACTCCAAAAAGATATTAGTGAAGATCAAATGAGTAGTTAAGTAAATAGGTAGCTATTTGAGGAATCTCTCTTATTTATAAACTTTCAGATCTAAGTATTTTATTAAAACAACAAGCAAAACAAAATAAAATGACATTCCAAAAATAGCACATATCATGTGAAGAAGCAAAAACTTAGGCTCAACCGATACTAACCGATAATTGTTGATGAAGAAAGGTGGGATGCCTACCAGGGCATCCCCAAGCTTAGATGCTTGAGACTTCTTGAAATTTCTATCTTGGGATGCCTTGGGCATCCCCAAACATTATCTTTTGTGTCTCCTTAATTCCTTTTATATCACGGTTTCCCTAAATCTTAAAAACTTCAGCCACACAAAACTCAACAAGAACTCGTGAGATAAGTTAGTATAAATCAATGCGATAACCTTATCATTCTCTACTGTAGAAAATCACTAAAATTATTATTTAACACTGCATACTAAATGCCTCTACATATTTAATACTCCTATCCTCAAATAGAATCATTAAACAAGCATACATATGCAAACAATGCAGACATAACGGCAATCTATCTAAATGGGACAGTCTGTAAAGAATGCAAGAAGATTCATACTTATATAACTCCACTTTCATCAATATAATCATCATAAATAGGAGGCATGCTATAATCATGATAAATTTTCTCATCAGAACTTGGCGGACCAAAGGTATCATCTTCATCAAATATAACATCCCCAAGCTTGTAGCTTTGCATGTCATTAGCATCATGGATATTCATAGAATTCATACTAACAACATTGCAATCATGCTCATCATTCATGGATCTTAGGCCACACATTTTATTGAATTCTTCTTCTAACAACTGAGCACAATTTTCTTTTCCGTCATTTTCAAGAAACACATGACAAAGATGAACAATATGAGGCAACCTTGATGCGGCTTGAACTACGTCGGTATTTCCCCAAAGAGGAAGGGATGATGCAGCACAACTATGGTAGGTATTTCCCTCAGTGATGAGACCAAGGTTATCGAACCAGTAGGAGAACCACGCAACACTATGTAAACGTTACCTGCACACAAAGAACAAATACTTGCAACCCAGCGTGTAAGAGGGGTTGTCAATCCCTCCCGAGGAAAAAGATAGATAGTTTTGTAGTAGATTGGATAAGCCGTGGCCGTCACAGCGCACTGCCGCGGGCGGCGGCCCCCCGCTGTTGCCGTTCCAGGTGGGCCACCCCAGCAGGCCGCCCTCGTCACTGCTTCTTCATCATCAACCACCGGCCGCGGGCCCTCTCTAGCCGCAGTGACCCACTATGGTCCCTGCATCACTCGTCGCGCCCGTCCACCCTCCACCGCAGATGCTGCAACCACCGGCGCACCCTTGCCCAGCTCAGGGGTGCACTCGTAGGCCGGCCTACACATCCATCAGGTCTGTTTCCCGCCCTGTCCGTCGCCAATACCAGTGTGGGCGGCTGGGTCTTCGCCATCACTGGTCTACACCGCGGCTCCCGAATAGCCGACCCCGTTCCCGCAGTTCGGGGGGCCATCCGGCTCCGTAGGTCGCTAACCAGAGTACTCCGACTAGGCGCCACCGGCCGCCCTGCTCCGTTCCTCCAAGCCAGTTCGACACAGCGCTCCGGCACAGACACCTCCGCGGTTCGCCAAAATCGACTTTGCCACCAATGACCGCATGGAGGACGCCCTCAACTGGCTCAACCAGTGCAACCAGTTCTTTTGTGGGCAGTGCACCCTTGCATCGGAGCATACCTGGCTCGCCTCCTACCACCTCCATGACACGGCACAGACATGGTATTACGCCCTCGAGCAGGACGAGGGCGGCATGCCCCCTTGGGAGCGCTTCCACGAGCTCTGCCTCCTTCGCTTTGGGCCTCCGGTCTGCGGCAGTCGCTTGGCAAAGCTCGGCCACCTTCCCTTCACCTCCACGGTGCAGGACTTCGCCGACCGCTTCCAGGCCCTGGTGTGCCATGCTTCGGGCGTGACGGCGCAGCAGCGGGCCGACCTCTTCATCGGTGGCCTTTCGGATCACATCCACGTGGACGTGGAGCCTGGCGGACCTCGGGATCTCCAAACGGCCATGTACTACACCCGCGCCTTCGAGTGTCGCGCCAGGCCATGCAGCAGGCAGCCCCGACTCGAGGAGGCCGACAGGCCGCCCGGCAGCCCCCGGCACCGGGCCGGCAACCCCCGGCCGCTCCCATGACTACCAACCCGGCCGCGACACGGCCCTTCCGCCGGCTCTCTCCGGCGGAGCAGATGGAGCAGCGGCGCCAGGGCCTCTGCTTTAACTGCGACGAGCCCTATACGTCGAGCCATGTCTACCCGCGCCTCTTCTACTTGGAGACGGCCGACTACATCGAGGAGGAGAGCTTGGCCGAGGGAGCTGACACACTGCCAACCCCAGCGCCTACGGAGGCCGCACTCGTGGCCGCCCCGGCAACGGCACTCGTGATCTCTCTCTGGCATCCGCGATGAGCGGACCATGCTTTTTTCGGTGATGATCCACGGCGAGCACTTGGTGGCCTTGTTGGATACAGGCTCCACCCATAACTTCCTGCCCGAGGCTACCATGCGTTGCTTAGCGCTTCAGCCGATGGGCAGGGAGCAACCTCGGGTCATGGTGGCCAACGGCGATCGTCTCCGGTGTCATGGGCTCGCACGGAACGTGCCCATCACCATCGGCGACGAACACTTCTCCATCACCTGTGCGGGCATTGACTTGGGTTGTTTCGACTTCATCCTTGGCGTCGACTTCCTGCAGACCCTCGGTCCCATCCTTTGGGACTTCGATGCTCTGACGATGACCTCCTGGCGGCTGGGCCGCCGCATCTAGTGGGGCGGCATTGGAGGCACCTCACAGGTGGCGCTGCAGCTTCAGCTGGCCGCAGATACCTCTGAGGCTGATCACCCACTGTTGGATCACCTTCTACAGCAGCACGGCGACCTCTTCACCGAGCCGCAGGGTCTCCCGCCAGCCAGGGCTTATGATCACCGCATTCACCTCCTGTCAGGCTCAGCACCGGAGGACGTTCATCCTTACTGCTACCCGCAGCTGCAGAAGGATGAGAAGGACCGGCACGGTGAACGGCGAGGTGGAGATCCGGATAATGCCCGTGGTGAGCATTATCCGGATCTCCACCTCGCCATTCACCACGCCAGTCCTTCTCATCCGCAAGTCGGACGGCTCGTGGCGCTTCTGCATCAACTACCTCCGGCCGTACCTACATCGGTTTGTGCTCGTTTTCTTTGATGACATTCTTATCTATAGCGCCTCATGGGCAGAGCACCTTCAGCATGTCGCCATCGTCTTCAACGAGCTTCGGGCGCACCATCTTCATCTTAAGCACTCGAAGTGCTCGTTCGGGACGCCGTCTGTCGCCTACCTCGGCCACGTCATCTCAGCCGACGGGTTTGCCATGGATGCCTACAAGGTGGCGACCACCGCAGCTTGGCCGACACCGCAATCGCTGCGGGCTCTTCGCGGTTTTCTGGGCCTCGTGGGCTACTACCGGAAGTTTATCCGGGAATTCGGCCTCATCGCGTCGCCCCTCACATGCTTGCTACGCCGCGACGCCTTCGCTTGGGACGACGAGGCGATGGTGGCATTCGAGGCCCTCAAGGGGGCCCTCACGATGCGGCCCGTTCTTCAGATGCTGGATTTTGACCGCCCATTCGTGGTGGACTGGGATGCCTCCGGTGCGGGGTTCGGCGTCGTGCTTCATCAGGGCGAGGGCCCTCTCGCCTTCTTCAGCCGGCCTTTCGCTCTGTGCCATCTTAAGCTCGCGACATATGAGCGGGAGCTCATTGGCTTGGTGCAGGCAGTGCGCCACTGGCGGCCCTATCTTTGGGGTCGGTCTTTCCAGATTTGCATGGACCACTACAGCCTGAAGTTCTTTCTAGACCAGAGGCTCTCGACTGTGTCACAACACCAGTGGATCAGCAAGCTCTTCGGCTTCGACTTCTCCGTCGAGTATCGGCCCGGTCGTCTTAACATCGCGGCTGACGCCTTGTCTCGCCGCGACGCCGACCACGACACTGTCGCTGATGCTGAGGGTGCGGTGCTCTGTATCCGCTCAGGGCCAACCTTCGGCCTCTTGACCGACATTCGCCGGGCGACGGCGACGGCGGCCGACGCCCTTCTTCTTCAGCAGCAGCTGACTACGGGCGAGCTGGAGGCGCCTTGGCGCTTCACCGACGGCCTGCTCCTCCATGGGCGCCGGGTCTTTGTGCCAGCGCATGACGATCTCTGTCACCAGGTGTTGCTGCTGGCCCACTCAGCGGGCCATGAGGGTGTGCAGAAAACTCTCCATCGTCTCTGTGCTGACTTCTACATCCCTGGTGATCGAGCCCTAGTCAGGGACTGGGTTCGGTCTTGTGTGACGTGTCAGCGCAACAAGACGAAGACGCTACGGCCGGCTGGTCTACTCCAGCCCTTGGAGGTGTCGTCTTAGGCCTGGGCGGATATCTCCATGGACTTCATCGAGGGACTCCCCAAGGTGGGCGGCAAATCGGTCATTCTCACGATGGTCGATCGCTTCTCCAAGTATGCTCACTTCATCGCGCTCGGCCATCCATGCACAGCAGCGTCTGTAGCTTGGGCCTTCTTCAACGGGATCATCCGCCTACACAGGTTTCCCTCTTTGATCGTCAGCGATCGGGACCCCGTGTTCATGGAGCACGTGTGGTGCAACCTCTTCCAGATGGCGGGCATCAAGCTCCGCCTGAGCACGGCCTTCCACCCTCAGACGGATGGCCAGTCCGAGGTTGTCAACAAGGTGATTGCCATGTATTTGCGTTATGTCACAGGTGATCATCCTCGTGAATGGGTGGACTGGCTCTTGTGGGCGGAGTACTGCTACAACACCTCATATGACTCCGCCCTAGCGCCACGCCTTTCGAGGTGGTCTATGGCCGCCAGCCTCCGGCAATTCTTCCAGTTGATAAGACCATGGCACGGACCGAGGCGGCCGGGGACCTTTTGCGGAGCCGCGACGAGATGCTCGCCGAAGTCCGGCAATGCCTCCTTCAGGCCCAGCAGTTGGCCAAGCACTACTATGACGGTCATCATTGTGAGATGGAGTTCGCGGTTGGCGATTGGGTGTGGCTGCGTCTTCTTCATCACTCTACGCAGTCACTAGACCCACGCGTGAAGAAGAAGCTGGGTCCTTGCTATGCAAGGCCCTTTGCTGTCCTGGAGCACATTGGGAAGGTGGCTTACCGCCTTCAGCTTCCGGCGGGTGCTCGCATCCACGACGTCTTCCATGTGGGGCTGTTCAAGCCCTTCCATGGAGAGCCACCCGCAGCTCCTCCCGCGCTTCCTCCCTCCGCCGACAGGCGTCTTCTTTCAGGACTAGAGAAGGTCTTGCAAGCCCAGCTACGTCGAGGAGTGTGGTACGTGCTGATTTAGTGGGCTGGACTTCCGGCAGAGGACGCCACTTGGGAGTAGCGCGAGGAGTTCCGCCAACACTATCCAGAGTTTCAGCTCGAGGATGAGCTATTTGCGCGGGCGGGGAGAGATGTTATGACCGGGCAGACTTATGCCCGTAGGAGGCCCATCAGGCAGGTTTAGTTAGGGGCTTGGCCCACAAGTTATCTTATTTTCTAGCATCGTGGTTATATATACTAGTTGTAAAACTATTTTGAGAATTAAGCAATAAGAAGAATTCTATTGCCCGGCTCCCAGAGGAGCCGGACCCTAACCCTAGACGCCTCCCTCTCTCAGCCGCCGCCTCCCTCCTCCTTCATCGCGACGGCGCCTGTGCACCAGCCGCCGCGCCCTCGCCCCTCTCAGCCCCCTGTCTTCCCCTACAACCTAAGGAGCAGGACCGGTAGGACCCTGGGTTCTACCAGTTGTACTTGCTACTCACGGAGATGGGGAACCTCCTAAAACCCACGATGTTCATTATGTAAAAGATATTATGCACTACTTTGATAATCCTGAGAAAACCCCATTCAACATATAATGGGAGTAATGTTGGATCGACGTGAATACTCTAGGGATTATCGCTTGACACAAAAAGGGAAACTTTTATGGGATCAAATTTATATGTTGCATTGGTATGCTCGGGATTTATGCTTGAGATATGATTATACTTGTTGCTCTAGGGTGAATGCTCTGCACCTTCCCTTTTCATGCGAATTTAATGATAATGAAACCTTGGCTTCTTATGCTAGTGGTATATATGATAATTATGATGGGGAACGAATAGAAGAATTTGTTGCTTTTAAGGATGCTTATGAAATGGAATCTTTGTTTGAAAAGTTTGAAGCTTTTGATGATGATGTTTATAGGCCTAAAAATTTTGCCATCCTTAAATATTGCTATGATAATTATAAATTTAATTTGAATATTGATGCATTTATTGAGAAAGTCTCCGCTGTCCAAGAAGAGACTAATATTTTGTAGGAGTCTATGGAAGAAGGAATTGATGAAACTATGAGCTCTTTGGATGAAAAAGATGATGAGGAGAGCGAAGAACAAGTGGAGGAAGAATGGATTAGCTACCCGTGCCTACCTTCTAATGAGAGTAACTTTCCAACTCATAGATTACTTAATGCCCCTTCGTTCTTACCGAAGGATGAATGCTATGATAATTGCTATGATCTCGTTGATTCATTTGAAATATCCCTTTTTGATGAACTTGATGCTTGTTATGCTTGTGGCCAAGATACCAATATGAATTATGCTATTAGAGATGAACTTGTTATAGTTCCTAATATTAAGAATGAAATTGTTGCTATTGCACCCACACATGATAGTCCTATTATCTTTTTGGATTCTCCAAACTACACTATATCGGAGAAGTTTGGTCTTATTAAGGAGTACATTGATGGGATGCCTTTTACCGTTGCACATGATGATTTTGATGAATATAATATGCATGTTCTTGCTGCTCCTACTTGCAATTATTCTGAGAGAGGAACTACATCTCCACCTCTCTATGTTTCCAACACGAAAAAATTGCAAGAAACTGCTTATGCTATGTATTGGCCATTACTTGATGCTCATGAATTGTTCTTGTATGACATGCCGATGCATAGGAAGAGAGTTAGACTTCGTCATTGCTTGATATATGATACATCTCCGTCGTATCTATAATTTTTGATTGTTCCATGCCAATATTCTACAACTTTCATATACTTTTGGCAACTTTTTATACTATTTTTGGGACTAACATATTGATCCAGTGCCCAGTGCGAGTTCCTGTCTATTGCATGTTTTATGTTTCGCAGAAACCCAATATCAAACGGAATCCAAACGAGATAAAAACGGACGGAGAATTATTTTGGAATATTTGGGATTTTCCGGAGGAAGAATCAACGCGAAACGGTGTCCGGGGTGGCCACGAGACAGGGGGTGCGCCCTCCCCTCCCCCCATTGGGCGCGCCCTGGACTCTCGTGGGCCACCCATAAGACGGTTGACGCTCTTCTTTTGACGCAAGAAAGCTAATTTTACGAGAAAAATCTGGGCGAAAGATTCACCCCAATCGGAGTTACGGATCTCCAGATATAAAAGAAACGGTGAAGGGGCAGAATCTGGAACTCAGAAACAGAGAAATAGATCCAATCTCGGAGGGGCTCTCGCCCCTCCCACGCCATGGGAGCCAAGGACCAGAGGGGAAACCCTTCTCCCGTCTAGGGAAGAGGTCAAGGAAGAAGAATAAGAAGGGGGGCTCTCTCCCCTTGCTTCCGGTGGCGCCGGAGCGCTGCCGGGGGCCATCATAATCACCGCGATCTTCACCAACAACTTCACCGCCTTCATCACCAACTCTTCCTCCCTCTATGCAGCGGTGTAACCTCTCTCTTACCCGTTGTAATCTCTACTTAAACATGATGCTCAACGCTATATATTATTTCCCAATGATGTATGGCTATCTTATGATGTTTGAGTAGATTCGTTTTGTCCTATGGGTTAATTGATGATCGTGATTGGTTTGAGTTGCATGTTTTATTATTGGTGCTGTCCTATGGTGCCGTCTGTGTCGCACAAGCGTGAGGGATTCCCGCTGTAGGGTGTTGCAATGCGTTCATGATTCGCTTATAGTGGGTTGCGTGAGTGACTGAAACACAAACCCGAGTAAGGGGATTGTTGCGTATGGGATAAAAGGGGACTTGATACTTTAATTCTATGGTTGGGTTTTACCTTAATGAATCTTTAGTAGTTGTGGACGCTTGCTAGAGTTCCAATCATAAGTGCATATGATCCAAGTAGAGAAAGTATGTTAGCCTATGCCTCTACCTCAAATAGAATTGCAATAGTGATTACCGGTCTAGTTATCGATTGCCTTGGACAAATAACTTTCTCGTAACAAAAAGCTCTCTACTAATACTTACTTTATTGCTTCCTTTTCTAAAACAGCCCCTAGTTTTTATTTACGTGTTCTTTATTATCTTTCAAACCTATCCAACAATACCTACAAAGTACTTCTAGTTTCATACTTGTTCTAGGTAAAGCGAACGTCAAGCGTGCGTAGAGTTGTATCGGTGGTCGATAGAACTTGAGGGAATATTTATTCTACCTTTAGCTCCTCTTTGGGTTCGACACTCTTACTTATCGAAAACTGTTGCGATCCCCTACACTTGTGGGTTATCAAGACCTTTTTCTGGCACCGTTGCCGGGGAGTCATAGCGTGGGGTGAATATTCTCGTGTGTGCTTGTTTGCTTTATCACTAAGTAATTTTTATTTGCTGTTCCTAGTTGTTCTCTATCTTTAGTTATGGATATGGAACATGAAATACCAAAAAAATAGGTGTACTTGCTACTCATGGAGATGGGGTAACTCCTAAAACCCGCGATTCTCATTATGTGAAAGATATTATGTACTACTTTGATAATCCTGAGAAAACCCCATTCAACTTTATAATGGGAGACACGTTGGATCAACGTGAATACTTTAGGGATTATCGCTCGTCACAAAAAGGGAAACTATTATGGGATCAATTTATTATGTTGTGTTGGTATGCCCGGGATCTATGCTTGATATATGATATTACTTGTTGCTCTAGGATGAAGGCTCCACACCTTCCCTTTTCATGCAAATTTAATGATAATGAAACCTTAGCTTCTTATGCTAATGGTATATATGATTACTATGATGTTGAACAAATAGAAGAATTTGTTGCTTTTAAGGCTGCTTATGAAATTGAATCCTTGTTTGAAAAGTATGAAGCTTTTGATGATGATGGAGTTTATAGGCCTGAAAATCTTGCTATACTTAGATATTGCTATGAAAATTATGAATACAATTACTATATTAATGCATTTATGGAGAAAGTCTCCGCTGTCCAAGAAGAGACTAATATTTTGCAGGAAGCTATGGAAGAAGAAATTAATGAAACAGTGAGCTCATTGGATGAAAAAGATGATGAGGAGAGCAAAGAACAAAAGTAGGAAGAGCGGATTAGCTACCCGTGCCCACCTTCTAATGAGAGTAACCCTCCAACTCATACATTATTTAATTCCCCTTCGTGCTTACCGAAGGATGATTGCTATGATGATTGCTATGATCGCTTGAATTTGTTTGAAATATCCCTTTTTGATGATGCTTGCTATGCTTGTGGCCAAGATGCCAATATGAATTATGCTTATGGAGATGAACTTGCTATAGTTCCTTATGTTAAACATGGAATTGTTGCTATTGCACCCACGCATGATAGTCCTATCATCTTTTTGAATTCTCCCTACTATACTTTATCGGAGAAGTTTGTGCTTAGTAAGGATTATATTAATGGGTTGCCTTTAACCATTGCACATGATGATTTTGATGAATATAATATGCATGTGCTTGCTGCTCCTACTTGCAATTATTATGAGAGGGGAACTACATCTCCGCCTCTTTATGTTTCCAATACGTTAGAATTGCAAGAATCTGCTTATACTATGCATTGGCCTTTACTATGTGTGCATGAATTGTTCTTTTATGACATGCCGATGCATAGGAAGAGAGTTAGACTTCGTCATTTCTTGATATATGTTACTTTGTGCTCACTACTAAATTACAAATCATTGTTAATTAAAATTGGCTTTGATATACCTTGGGATCCGGGTAGATTCATTACTTGAGCACTAAATGCCTAGCTTAATGCCTTTAAAGAAAGCGCTACCAGGGAGACAACCCGGAAGTTTTAGAGAGTCATTTATTTCTGTTGAGTGCTTTTATATAGTTTAAAAACACAAAAATAAAGAGGGGAACCTAAAAACGTTTCAAAAAGGAAAGTGAAAGTGAGAAAGACAAGCATTGTTGAAGTGGGAGCTAGCCTTGAACTTTGTTCATGCTCACGGAAACTTTGTGAATCTTGAGTACAGAAACTTTTCATCAAAAATAATTATCCCCTTGTACAATTCCATTGTATTATAAAAATAATGTGCCAAGGTTTGCCTTTAGGATGTTTACAATGCTTGTTGGTTTGTACGGTGTAGGATAGAAACTTTGGCTGTAGTGCGCGATTTTACATTTTTAACTGGAACGTCAATTGGTTCTGATTCTTATTGCACTGTCTTTATATACAACTTGTTTATTTTTCTCATTTTGGTAGAATTTTTGGGGTACAATAAGTATGGTGGTTGTTCAGATTTCTACAGACTGTTCTGTTTTTGACAGATTCTGTTTTTGATGCATAGTTTGCTTGTTCTGATGAGTCTATCAATTTATATTAGTGGATTAAGCCACGGAAAAGCTATATTACAGTAGACACAATGCAAAAAGAAGATATGAATTGGTTTTCAATAGTACTTAGAGTGGTGATTTGCTTTATTATACTAACGGATCTTACCGAGTTTTCTGTTGAAGTTTTGTGTGGATGAAGTGTCTAAGCGAGGATGTCTCGATATGAGGAAAAGGAAGAGAGGCAAGAGCTCAAGCTTGGGGATGCCCGAGGCACCCCAAGTAAATATTCAAGGATACTCAAGCGTCTAAGCTTTGGGATGCCCCGGAAGGCATCCCCTCTTTCTTCAACAAGTATCGGTATGTTTTCGTATTCGTTTTGTTTATGCATTATGTGCAAGTCTTGGAGCGTCTTTTGCATTTAGTTTTCATTTTATTTTATGCACCATGCTGGTATGAGATAGTCCTTGGTTGATTTATAGAATGCTCTTTGCACTTCACTTAAATATTTTGAGTATGGCTTTATAGAATGCCTCATGTGCTTCACTTATATCATTTGAAGTTTGGATTGCCTGTTTCTCTTCACATAGAAAACCGCCATTTGTAGAATGCTCTTTTGCTTCACTTATATTTGTTAGAGCGTGGGCATATCTTTTGTAGAAAGAACTAAACTCTCTTGCTTCACTTATATCTATTTAGAGAGATGACAGGAATTGGTCATTCACATCGTTAGTCATAAAATCCTACATAAACTTGTAGATCGCTGAATATGATATGTTTGATTCCTTGCAATAGTTTCGCGATATAAAGGTGGTGATATTAGAGTCATGCTAGTGGGTGGTTGTGGATTAGTAGAAATACTTGTGTTGAGGTTTGTGATTCCCGTAGCATGCACGTATGGTGAACCGCTTTGTGATGAAGTTGGAGCACAGTTTTATTTATTGATTGTCTTCCTTATGAGTGGCGGTCGGAGACGAGCGATGGTCTTCTCCTACCAGTATATCCCCCTAGGAGCATGCGCGTAGTACTTTGTTTTCAATGGCTTGTAGATTTTTGCAATAAGTATGTGAGTTCTTTATGACTAATGTTGAGTCCATGGATTATACGCACTCTCACCCTTCCATCACTGCTAGCCTCTTCGGTACCGTGCATTGCCCTTTCTCACCTCGAGAGTTGGTGCAAACTTCACCGGTGCATCCAAACCCCATGATACGATATGCTCTATCACACATAAGCCTCCTTATATCTTCCTCAAAACAGCCACCATACCTACCTATCATGGCATTTTCATAGCCATTCCGAGATATATTGCCATGCAACTTCCATCATCATCATATACATGACTTGAGCATTCATTTTCATATTGCTTTGCATGATCGTAAGATAGCTAGCATGATGTGTTCATGGCTTGTCCGTTTTTTGATGTCATTGCTATGCTAGATCATTGCACATCCCGATACACCACCGGAAGCATTCATATGGAGTCATATCTTTGTTCCATCGAGTTGTAATATTGAGTTGTAAGTAAATAAAACTGTGATGATCATCATTATTAGAGCATTGCCCTAGTGAGGAAAGGATGATGGAGACTATGATTCCCCCACAAGTCGGGATGAGACTCCGGACTTTGCGAAAAATAAAAGAGGCCAAAGAAGCCCAAATAAAAAAAGGCCAAAGAAGCCCACCAAAAAGAAAGAAAAATTGAAAAATTGAAAAATAAAAGAAAAAAATGAGAGAAAAAGAGAGAAGGGACAATGTTACTATCCTTTTACCACACTTGTGCTTCAGAGTAGCACCATGTTCTTTATATAGAGAGTCTCTTGAGTTATCACTTTCATATACTAGTGGGAATTTTCATTATAGAACTTGGCTTGTATATTCCGATGATGGGATTCCTCAAATTCCCGAGGTCTTCGTGAGCAAGCAAGTTGGATGCACACCCACTTAGTTTTCAGTTTGGGCTTTCATACACTTATAGCTCTAGTGCATCTGTTGCATGGCAATCCCTACTCCTCGCATTGACATATGTTGATGGGCATCTCCATAGCCCGTTGATACGCCTAGTTGATGTGAGACTTTCTCCCTTTTTATCTTCTCCACATAACCCCCACCATCATATTCTATTCCACCTATAGTGCTATATCCATGGCTCACGCTCATGTATTGCGTGAAAGTTGAAAAAGTCTGAGATTATTAAAGTATGAAACAACTGCTTGGCTTGTCATCGGGGTTGTGCATGATTAAATACTTTGTGTGATGAAGATAGAGCAACAGCCAGACTATATGATTTTGTAGGGATAACTTTCTTTGGCCATGTTGTTTTGAAAAGACATGATTGCTTTATTGGTATGCTCGAAGTATTATTGTTTTTATGTCAAATGATAGACTATTGCTTTGAATCACTCGTGTCTTAATATTCATGTCATGATTAGACATATGATCAAGATTATGCAAGGTAGCATTCCACATCAAAAATTATCTTTTTTATCATTTACCTACTCGAGGACGAGCAGGAATTAAGCTTGGGGATGCTGATACGTCTCTGTTGTATCTATAGTTTTTTATTATTCCATGCCAATATTCTACAATTTTCATATACTTTTGGCAACTTTTTATACTATTTTTGGGACTAACATATTGATCCAGTGCCCAGTGCCAGTTCCTGTCTGTTGCATGTTTTATGTTTTGCAGAAACCCAATATCAAACGGAATCCAAACGGGATAAAAACGGACGGAGAATTATCTTGGAATATTTGGGATTTTCCGGAGGAAGAATCAACACGAAACGGTGTCTGGGGTGGCCACGAGACAGGGGGGCGCCCCCCCCTGGGCGCGCCCTGGACTCTCGTGGGCCACCCGTAAGGCGGTTGATGCTCTTCTTTTGCCACAAGAAAGCTAATTTTACGAGAAAAATCTGGGCGAAAGATTCACCCCAATCGGAGTTATGGATCTCCATATATAAAAGAAACGGTAAAGGGGCGGAATCTAAGAACGCAGAAACAGAGAGATAGATCCAATCTCAGAGGGGCTCTCGCCCCTCCCACGCCATGGGAGCCAAGGACCAGAGGGGAAACCCTTCTCCCATCTAGGGAGGAGGTCAAGGAAGAAGCAGAAGAAGGGGGGCTCTCTCCCCCTTGCTTCCGGTGGCGCCGGAGCGCTGCCGGGGGCCATCATCATCACCGCGATCTTCACCAACAACTTCACCGCCTTCATCACCAACTCTTCCTCCCTCTATGCAGCGGTGTAACCTCTCTATTACCCGCTGTAATATCTACTTAAACATGGTGCTCAACGCTATATATTATTTCCCAATGATGTATTGCTATCTTATGATGTTTGAGTAGATCCGTTTTGTCCTATGGGTTAATTGATGATCGTGATTGGTTTGAGTTGCATGTTTTATTATTGGTGCTATCCTATGGTGTCCTCCGTGTCGCACAAGCGTGAGGGATTCCCGCTGTAGGGTGTTGCAATGCGTTCATGATTTGCTTATAGTGGGTTGCGTGAGTGACTGAAACACAAACCCGAGTAAGGGGATTGTTGCGTATGGGATAAAAGGGGACTTGATACTTTAATGCTATGGTTGGGTTTTACCTTAATGAATCTTTAGTAGTTGCGGACGCTTGCTAGAGTTCCAATCATAAGTGCATATGATCCAAGTAGAGAAAGTATGTTAACTTATGCCTCTCCCTCAAATAGGATTTCCATATTGATTACCGGTCTAGTTATCGATTGCCTTGGACAAATAACTTTCTCGTAACAAAAAGCTCTCTACTAATACTTACTTTATTGCTTCCTTTTATAAAACAGCCCATAGTTTTTATTTACGTGTTCTTTATTATCTTGCAAACCTATCCAACAATACCTACAAAGTACTTCTAGTTTCATACGTGTTTTAGGTAAAGCGAACGTCAAGCGTGCGTAGAGTTGTATCGGTGGTAGATAGAACTTGAGGGAATATTTATTCTACCTTTAGCTCCTCGTTGGGTTCGACACTCTTACTTATCGAAAACTGTTGTGATCCCCTACACTTGTGGGTTCTCAATATATGTTTATTTTTGCTCATTACTAAATGCCAAATCATTTTTAATTAAAATTGGCTTTGATATACCTAGGGATCCGGGTGGATCCATTACTTGAGCACTTTATGCCTAGCTTAATAGCTTTAAAGAAAGCACTGCTAGGGAGACAACCCAGAAGTTTTAGGAGTCATTTATTTCTGTTGAGTGCTTTTATAAAGTTTAGAAACAATAAAATATAGAGGGGAAACTTAAAACTTCACTGAAAGAAAAGTGAAAGTGCTAGCATTGTGAAAGTGGGAGCTAGCCTTGAACTTTGTTCATGCCCATGGAAACTTTGTGAATCTCAAATTACAGAAAAAATTCAACAAAAATAATTATCTGTGCAATTCCATTGTAACATAAAAATAATGTGCAAAGATTTGCCTTTAGGATGAGTAGATTGCTTGTTGGTTTGTGCGGTGCAAAACAGAAACTTTGGCTGTAGTGCGCAATTTTACATTTTTTACTGGAACGACAAACGGTTCTGAAACTTTTTGCACTGTATTTCTATATAAAATGTTTTATTTTCATAATTTTCTCAAAAAAATTAGAGTTACAGAAGTATGGTGGATGTTCAAATCTTTACAAACTGTCCTGTTTTCATAGATTGTTGTTATAACTTCGTTATTTGCGTATGTTTGAATTCTTGTTGAAGCCTCCTTGACTTGGGGCCATAGAATTGTGATAGCATACAGTGGGTAATGTTTGTTTATAATTATACAATAATGTGCAGCAGTACATGATGGGATTTCATTGCCATTTTCACTAACCCCGCCACTAAAAGTTTGTTTAAGTTTTGTGTGGATGAAGTGTTCAAAGATCGAGGAGGTCTCGATATGAGGAGAAGGAGGAGAGGCAAGAGCTCAAGCTTGGGGATGCCAAAGGTACCCCAAGTAAATATTCAAGGAGACTCAAGCATCTAAGCTTGGGGATGTCCCAGAAGGCATCCCATCTTTCTTCAACAAGTATCGGTATGTTTTCAGATTCATTTCGTTCATATGATATGTGCAAATCTTGGAGTGTCTTTTGCTTTTAGTTTTCATTTTTCTTTTATGCACCATGATGGTATGAGATAGTCCATGGTTGATTTATATAATTCTCATTGCACTTCACTTATATCTTTTGAGTATGGCTTTATAGAATGCTTCATGCGCTTCACTTATATCATTTGAAGTGTGGATTGCCTGTTTCTCTTCACATGAAAAACCGATGTTCGTAGAATGCTCTTTTGCTTCACTTATATTTGTTAAAGCATGATCTTTTATAGAAAGAATTAAACTCTCATGCTTCACTTATATCTATTTAGAGAGTCAACATGAATTGGTGAATTGCATGGTTAGTCATAAAATCCTACATAAAACTTATGGATCACTGAATATATATGTTTAATTCCTTGCAATAGTTTTGCGATATAGAGATGATAAATATGTGGGAAGTACTAGTAAACGGTTGTGGTTAAGTAAGAATATTGGTGTTAAGGTTTGTGATTCCCGAAGCATGCACATATAGTCTCTTGTTATGCTATGAAAGTTGGAGCTTAATTTATCCTTGATTGTCTTCCTTATGAGTGGTGGTCGGGGACGAGCGATGGTCTTTTCCTACCAATCTATCCCCTTAGGGGCATGCATAGTAGTACTTTGCTTCAAGGGCTAATAAACTTTTGCAATAAGTATATGAGTTCTTTATGACTAATGTGAGTCCATGGATTATACGCACTCTTACCTTTCCGCAATTTGCTAGCCTCTACGGTATCGTGCATTGCCCTTTCTCACCTCGAGACATGGTGCAAACTTCACCGGTGCATCCAGACCCCGTGATATGATACGCTCTATCACACATATGCCTTATTATATCTTCCTCAAAACAACCACCATACCTACCTATTATGGCTTTTCCATGGCCATTCCGAGATATATTGCCATGCAACTTCCACCAGTTCCATTTGATGACATGAGCATTCATTGTCATATTGCTTTGCATGATCATATAGTTGAAGTACTAGTTGTGGCTCAGCCACCATGCATCATTTTTATACATGTTACGCTAGATCATCTGTCAGAGGCATTCATATAGAATCATATTTTGTTATAGGTATCAAGTTGTAATTTTTATTTTTGTTGAGTTATAAGTAAATAGAAGTGTGATGATCATCATTTTTAGAGCAGTGCCCCAGTGAGGAAAGGATGATGGAGACTATGATTGCCCCACAAGTCGGGATGAGACTCCGGACATTGAGAGAAAAAAATAGAAAAATAAAAAAAAGAAAAAGAGAGAAAAAAAGAAAAAAGAAAAAAAGAAGGGGCATTATTACTATCCTTTACCACACTTGTGCTTCAAAGTAGCACCATGTTTTTCATATGGAGAATCTCTTATGTTGTCACTTTCATATACTAGTGGGAATATTTCATTATAGGATTAGATGCACACCCGCTTAATTTTCATATGGAGCTTTCATACACTTATAGCTCTTAGTGCATTCGTTGCATGGCAATTCCTACTCCTCACGTTGATATCAATTGATGGGCATCTCCATAGCCCTTTGGTTATCCGCGTCGATGTGAGACTTTCTTACTTTTTTGTCTTCTTTATATTTACCCCTATCATCATATTCTATTCCACCCGTAGTGCTATATCCATGGCTTGCGCTCATGTATTGCGTAAGGGTTGAAAAAGCTGAAGCGCGTTAAAAAGTATGAACCAATTGCTCGGCTTGTCATCGGGGTTGTACATGATTTATACTTTGTGTTAAGAAGACAGAGCATGACAAGACTATATGATTTTGTAGGGATAGCTTTCTTTAGCATTGATATTTTGAAAGACATGATTGTTTATTGGGATGCCTGAGTATTGATGTCTTTATGTCAAATTATTGACTATTGCTTTGAATCACTTATGTCTTAATATTCATGCCATGACTAGACATATAATCAACTTTATGTTAGGTAGCATTCCACATCAAAAATTATCTTTTTTATCATTTACCTACTCGAGGACGAGCAGGAATTAAGCTTGGGATGCTGATACGTCTCCGTCATATCTATATTTTTTTATTATTTCATGCCAATATTATTCAACTTTTGCATACTTTTGACAACTTTTTATATGATTTATTTGGACTAACTAACTTATCCAGTGCCCAATGCCAGTTCATGTTTGTTGCCTGTTTTTGTATCGCAGAAAATCCATATAAAACGAAGTCCAAACATGATGCAACTCCATGGAGAATTATTTTGGAATATTTGTGATTTTTGGGAGGTCGAATCAACGTGAACAGAGGCTCGAGGCCACCACAACCCACTAGGGCGCGCCCTGGTGTATCGTGCCCTCCTTGAATGTCGGTTGGAGCTATACTTCGGGTGCAAGGAAGCTTATATCCAGAAAAAAATCATGTAAAAAGATCAACGCAATCGGAGTTACGGATCTCTGGGAATTTAAGAAACCGTGAAGGGACAAATCTGGGGAGCGCGAA
>NC_041391.1:362568436-362587257 GCF_002162155.2 Triticum dicoccoides | reverse complement strand
CCCCGCCCCGCTGTAATCTCTACTTAAACATGGTGCTCAACTCCATATATTATTTCCCAATGATCTATGGTTATCCTATGATGTTTGAGCAGATCCATTTTGTCCTATGGGTTAATCGTGATCTTGGTTGGTATGATTGTATAACTTATTTATGGTGCTGTCCTATGGTGCCCTCCGTCTCGCGCAAACGTGAGGGGCCCCCGCTGTAGGGTGTTGCAATATGTTCATGGTTCGCTTACGGTGGGTTGCGAGAGTGACAGAAACTTAAACCCGAGTATGTGGGGTATGAAGTATGGGAGTAAAGAGGACTTGATACTTAATGCTATGGTTGGGTTTCATGACCTTAATGATTTGTAGTAGTTGCGGATGCTTGTTAGAGTTCCAATCATAAGTACATATGATCGAAGTAGAGAAAGTATGTTAGCTCATGCCTCTCCCTCATATAAAATTACAAGAATGATTACCGGTACTTGTTATTGATTGCCTAGGGACAAATGACTTTCTTGTTGACAAAAGTTATCTACTTTTATTACCTTGCAATTTATTCTTAGTTTTATTCTCGCAAAGTACTCATAGTTTTATTCTCGCAAAATAGTTTCATACTTGTTTTAGGTACAACAAACATCAAGCGTGCGTAGAGTTGTATTGGTGGTCGATAGAACTTGAGGGAATATTTATTCTACATTTAGCTCCTTGTTGGGTTCAACACTCTTACTTATAAAAAGGGGCTACAATTGATCCCCTATACTTGTGGGTTATCAATCACCTCCGACCTGCACGGCTGGTAGCGGCCTCCAGTAGGGCGTGTCGACCACCAAGTAGACAATGAAGCCGGTTGGCGAACCTGTACAACATGTCACACTTTTGTTCCCTTTGCCACACGATATATGTTGTCGGGCTCAAGGCGAATATTTCATCATTGTGCTAGCCCAACCTCTTTCTCGTTCTAGTGATGTCGACCACAAACCGGATTATCTCATAATCCTTGTCGCATGTCCATGCTTATCTTGGTCGGATCACACAAGGGTCCTAGAGTATATCTCTCCTGATCGGAGGGGCAAATCCCATCTTGCTCGACCATGTCTCACAACATGGGTCTGGACAAGCCTAAAACCTACCTTTGTAACTACCCAGTCACGGAGTAGCGTTTGGTCAGTCCAAAGCAGGTCTGTCACCATCCTCAGTACATGTGCCAGTTCAGGTCTTAGGACATAGACCGTATGCTGTACAAGAGACTCACAGATGATATATTGTTGCGTCTCATACGTGGGTCTGTCCAACTCGGACCTTATCTCGACTCGGATCCGACGGACTACGTCGGATCCGACCAGATACTTCCGAGTCCATATTATCCGGCTAGCATCCAATGCTCCATGGCTAGTGAGGCCAAGCCATACCCCGTGTCATATGCTAGTCTTGTCGGCTGTGCATCCACACAGCACTTCGACTAGGGATCTCTTAGGATAGTCATCATACAATGTATAGTCCCACAAACAAGTCATGTACTTGTTGATACACATCATTGATAAAGTCCAAGGACTATCTTTATTCATAGATACATGAGAAATATCATCATACATGATTGCCCTTAGGGCATATCTCCAACACTGTTTGCATCGTCGTGTGTGCCCACGGTGTGTCTGCGTGAACGCAAACCCGACCCAAATTTCTGCTGGAAGAGAACAGCAAAACGGACATTGGTCCGTTTGCATCACCGTGTTGAGCCATGGTTTTTGTTCGCGTAAACAAAAACACAAACGGATGAAATGGGTCGGTCGTTGGAGTTGTCCTTATTATCATCATTTGTGCCTTGATCGAAGAGCGGCTCCTCTGCCCCAATGGAACCAAAGAATGGCTCCTCGGTTAGGTCTTGACCAAAGACCAACCCTTCGGCCTGCTGCGACCAAAGAGTGACTCTTTGGACCTGGACGCGACCAAAGAGTCACTTTCGACCAGAACTGACGGGTCATACTTTTGAAATTTCTCACTTCGGGAATTTCGTACAAAAATAATAATATACTCTCTGTAAAAAAATATAAGAGTGTTTAGATCAATAAAAATAGTGATCGAGGAAGGTGACGGGCATTGGTGTCAAGTGCAGATCAAGCGCAGAGACTTCTGTTGCCTTTTCAGTTTTCTCATGTCGGTCTTTACGTGACTTGTACTTTAATCTTTACTAGGAAAAATGCATGTGCATTGCAATGGAAGAATAAATCAACTAGTTTAGTCCCTAAAAATTGCACTACCATGAACATTACAAAATCGTGTCAGCTAACTTTAATAGAAAATACAAACTATTGCAGCCAACTTTCTACAATTCAGTGCAGAGCTTAAAAGAATCATTGTTGAGGTCAGCATCAATATTAACTCAATCCAACCGTGGCGAATCTTTATCAAAGCATGCGACAACACCATGAGCACGTATTGTTTTTATCGAATAATCCAAAATGTTTACAAATGAAAAATACTAAAAGAATAAGAACTTGGCTAAAATCCTAACCATGCTAGGACCCCTCAGATATTGGTAAAGAGCAGTTTTAAACATTTCCTCAAGCATGATTTTGTTTACCAAATCATACATAAATAATAAAGAAATATCAAAGGTGCTCTGCTCATCTTCAAGTAATATCCATAGAGATGGACTAGAGCTTGAATCTGAATAAAAGGTATCTAATCTCTTTAGCCGAAAAGATTCATTCTCATCATAGTAGCAAGAAACAAATAAAAGGGTTTACATAAAGCCACTGAATTAAAATCAACAATTAGGAGTTGTTTAAATATATGTACTTTTGTATCTACAAAACTGAGCCACAAACACTATAAACGGAAGCAATAGTTAATCTCACCTTCAAACACATTAAAACAACTTGTCTGTTTCTTGTCAGGACTAGATTTGTAAGGAGACTATTGATTTTTATCGAAAAAGTGGTCCCTAGAAGATCTTGTGATAATATGACTGTTTGATTGTCTTTTTCTTTCTTTCCAAAATATCCAGAAACTGGGAAGTGGGAGCTGTAGATAGAGCTGCTAGAACATAGGCTAGAGCTTCATCCGCTGCAAAGTGAAGTTCAGCTCTAGTCTTGTCAGGAGTTTAATCAGGCATACAAATTTGTAGAGAAACTGCAATCCACTGACGAATAAATATCCAGCCGATCATAAAAAGGCTACCTTCCTCAGTGGCATAAGTACAACGTTGGACCACTTCCCAATAGAACTCCTAGTGGAATGAAAATATGGAATGAAGAGAAGCATCAGAGGTGTACTGGTTACACCATAAATAACAGACACACCTTATAAATCAAATATGTGATAGATAACTTATTGACTGCCACTAACACAAAGTGGAGCGACAACATATTGTTAGAATAAATCCGAGGCACTCCGTCGATCATCCGAGGACCAAGCAATCACACAAGCATGACACAAAGATTTGTTAACGAGGTTCACCGATATGGCTACATCCCCGGGGCATGACTACGGGCGCTCCTCCCCGTGACACCGTCACAATACCGCACATCGGCCACCCGGGCGCCGGCACATGCCGCCGGCTACACACAAGAGACTTAGGTGCTATCGGTTGGAAAAGCTAATGGACCAAGAGCCTACAGAAGCATATGGTGGAGTTTGGAGATGTTTCCATTGATCTTCGCAGTGAAGTGCACACGGGAAGGCTTATATGGTGGACTTTGGCTTTATTTATTTGTACATGGTTGTGTACGAAGATGGTAGCGTGAGGGTCAATGGTGTGCGTGGCAAGGATAACGACATGTGTATAAGCCTCGTGGAGTTTGGAGCATGTCGCGCAGTCGGATATGTTCGGCTGGGTCGGACTGGACAGCCTGACGGATCGACGCAAGTCGGTTGGTACAGAAGACGGTGGTGGAATCGGTGATGACGCCATAGGTGTGTGCTGCTGATAGTGACCGACTTCTGGGACGTGGAAACACGTGGCGCAGGCCTGAGGGCTTGTGTGGCTTTGACAAGACTATGGCGCGGGGTTGATTCAAGACAGTGCAGACGGAGATTGAAAGTCGACGGGGCGCGAGGGTGGATTGATCATCTACCATGGAGTCATGTTGAAGGTGGAGCTAGAGTCTGGAAGACTTCACTTGGTGCTGATTGAGGGGCTACGGTGTAAGTCGACAGAGAGTCGAAGCCTATTCGGTGGGAAAAAGCGAGTGACACGTATTTCGGACTGGAGCCCAGTGGTCTGATGGAAGCGTGGAACTCGTCATCGGTTGGCGATGATCGGTGGTACTCTGCAGTGGGGGTTGAGTGGCGTGGGTTCGCGACCCTTGAAACTCGATCGGGATAGCGGAGGCTCGACGCGGTAATAGCGGCAAGGCATGCGGTACGCATGGGGCATGGAGACAAGCCAGGGCTCTGGTGGTCATACATGTGGTGAGACAACTGCGAATTTGACTCGGGATGACTACAAACAACGGTGAAATTCCTTCAAGTTTCAGACAGGCGGTCAAGAAAGGAGCGGTGATGTTGAGTTCAGGTAACTCTTATGTGTGACACCCAATATGTGAGTTGTTCACTTTCATGCAGGTCAGTGATCAGTGTGTGATGGTGTTGGACGGATACTCTGGAAGTTGGGAGCGCAAACTAGAGTAACAAGGAACTTAATTTTGCTCGAGTGTTGACTGTGGTCAAGAAAAGAAGGGACTACAAGTTGCAGCTGGAGTCACCTGGAGTCTTGGAGTAGCAGCGGTGCTCATGGGATAAGCTCAAGTGCAATGTACATGGAAGTTCAACGCATTGACAAATTCAAGGTGGTGGAGAATATTCGCTAAGGTGGAGTTTGTTAGAGTTGTGTCGAATATTGTGTACAAGGTAGGTTACAGTTGGACTCTGAGTAGTATTGTGTTTAGATAGGATATGGAGTTGTGTCCTAGTAGGACACTTGTATCCTAGGCCTCTCATATATAGCGGGGGTAGACACACGATGTAACTTATGCCAACATAATAGCACAAGCGCGCAAGGGGGAGCCGGCGGCATGTGCCGGCGCCCGGGTGTCCGGTGTGCAGTATTGTGACGGTGTCACGGGGAGGAGCGCCCGTAGTCATGCCCCGGGGATGTAGCCATATCAGTGAACCTCGTTAACAAATCTTTGTGTCGTGCTTGTGTGATTGCTTGGTATAGGTTACATCGTGTGTCTACCCCCGCTATATATGAGAGGCCTAGGATACAAGTGTCCTACTAGGACACAACTCCATATCCTATCTAAACACAATACTACTCAGAGTCCAACTGTAACCTACCTTGTACACAATATTCGACACAACTCTAACACATATAGTGTTATACAAGCCATAGTACGAAAGGCTCAACCGGTCACTAACAAGTTTGCATCAGATAAATATTGATGGAATATGTTAATAGAAAGTAGAGTTTTGTTTTCGCACGTGCAGCAATAGCAGAAAGAATAACCTCATTGTTCAAAATTTAGTATTCCCTCTGTCCCATAATATAAGACGTTTTTTGACATTAGTGTAGTGTTAAAAAAACGTCTTACACTATGAGACGAAGGGAGTAGTTGAGGCCCAAGATGCAAACTCATGCAGTAGCATAATATTCATCTGCACGACATCCAAAAGATTCGTATTTTCATACCAAGCACACAATGCCAGTAAATTTTTATTCCAATTGAAGCGTAGAGAAGTTTTTAATGTGCACTACATATTGTTTCTCATGTTCCACAACCTATGAGTGACCGCCCGCACAGCGAGCTTCAGAAGGTTGTTTGCCTAGTGGAGGAGGCAGAAGCAGTCGAGCTTCTTTGCATCCAGTGACTGCACCGCCACGTTCATGACCACCCACACAGTGAGCTGCAGGAAGGAGAACCGGTAGTAGAGGTGTTGCCAGTGCATGTAGACTGTGTTGGTGCATACCACTTGGGCGTTGGCGGAAACGTCTTACCCGATCCAGGGCGACGTGCTGCGTGTTAAGTAGGCAGGGTGCGAGCCTGAGATACGCGTACAGGAGTTGGTTGAGATACAACTTGATGAAGAAGAAAGATAAGAGATAAGCTAGCTAGTTGTTACAACACAATATCCTATGCGCCTAGCTATCCTTGAGAAGTACTCAACCTCCTATACGGTTACAATACATGACACAATACGTGACACAATTATGTGTTTAACACCCTCCCTTAATCACAGCTTGGTCAAGTTGAGATTACGTTTGAACTCTTCAAAACTCCGCACAGGCAATGCCTTTGTGAATCCGTCTGCAACTTGATCTCTGGAGTGCACAAACCGAATGTCAAGTTGCTTCTGAGCAACTCTTTCTCTGACAAAATGAAAATAAATTTCTATATGTTTCGTTCTAGCATGAAAAACTGGATTAGCAGAGAGATAGGTAGCACCAAGGTTGTCACACCATAGAGATGGAGCTTGTGTATTCTTCACACCAAGTTCTTTCAACATAGACTGAACCCATATAATCTCTGTTGTAGCATTTGCTAATGCTTTGTACTCTGCCTCTATGCTTGATCTTGAGACAGTGGCTTGTTTTCGTGCACACCATGATATCAAGTTAGGTCCAAAGAATACAGCAAACCCACCAGTTGACCTTCTGTCATCCAAGCATCCTACCCAGTCTGAATCAGAGAATGCACTGACAAGTGTTGAGGATGATTTGCTAAATTTTAGGCTAGTGCTCAAGGTATGTTTGACATATCTAACTATGTGTTTTGCGGCAGTTAGATGGACAGTAGTAGGTGCATGAAGGAACTGACAAACTTTGTTGACTGCAAAGGAAATGTCAGGTCTAGTAAGAGTGAGATATTGTAATGCTCCCACCAGACTTCTGTACCTTGTGTTGTCCTCTTGATTCAAGAGTGTCCCTTCTGTAAGAGATAGTTTTTCTGAGCTGGATAGTGGAGTAGGAGATGGCTTACCATCTTTCAAACCAGCCTTTTTTACCAGATTAGTTGCATACTTTTCTTGAGAGAGGTGAAGTCCATTACTGTTTCTCTTTACCTCAATCCCAAGAAAGAAGTGCAAGTCTCCAAGATCCTTCAAGGCAAAATCTGCACTCAAGTCCTTCAACAGCCCTGTGATTGCTTCATCAGATGAGCTTGTCACAATAATATCATCAACATAGATGAGGACAAATATGCATGTGTTGGACTTGTTATAAATAAACAATGAAGTGTCAGACTTAGAAGGAACAAAGCCAATTGTCTGCATCTTGTGAAAGAGACGTGCATACCGTGCCCTTGGAGCTTGCTTTAATCCATACAGGGCCTTATCAAGTTTGCACACATAAGATGGAGCAATTTTACTTATAAACCCAGGAGGTTGTTTCATGTACACTTCCTCTTCCAGAACACCATGGAGGAACACATTCTGTACATCTAGCTGTCTAAGACTCCAGCCCCTAGAAACAGCAATAGATAGGACAAGACGAATGGTAGCAGCTTTTACAACTGGACTAAACGTATCCTCATAGTCTATGGCATATCTTTGTTTAAAACCCTTTGCAACAAGTCTAGCTTTGTAACGATCAATGGTTCCATCAGATTTTCTTTTAATCCTGAATACCCACTTGCAGTCAATCAAGTTTTTACCTTGCTGTGGAGGAACCAAATGCCATGTTTTATTTTTCTTCAAAGCCATGTACTCTTCATCCATAGCTTTCTTCCATTGTTCATTACCAAGTGCTTCTTCAACTGTGTTTGGTTCACCTGGTTCTCCTGTAGAGCAAATCAAGCCACATTTAACTATGTGTTTGTGGTCTACAGGTTTCGTTACCCCTTTTTGTAGTCGTGTGCGCCTTGGTGATGACGCAGCCTCATTCATAGCCACAGAAGATCCAGCCTCCGGTACAGGAGTTCCAACCGGAGTTGATCCCGAGGAGGATCTCCTGGGTGCAGCAGCGCGAGCTATCCCGGAGGGATCTTCTGCGGCTTGTGGTTGTACTGCGTCGCCTGGGAAGGCCGCAGAGGATCCAGGCCTCTGGACCGGCCCATCATTATGCAATGATGGCGAATCATCACCGGGAGTCGCGCCAGGGCCCACGCCAGGGCCCGCATCGATGGAGCGAACCGCGGCTCGCCGCTTGTAGCACACCGGCTGGCCGCGATAGCACGCGTTGCCCGAGCCATCCACGCGTCGCCAGTTGTCAGCGGGAGATTGGCGCGCCGCTGGGTCCGCGTCGCGACCACCGAGAGACGACCGTGTGGCGCCTGTGGGGTCGGGCACTGCGGCGCGAGCGCCCGCAGCCACAGTCGCGCGTGCTGCGCTGGATCTCGAGGGAGATCCTGCGTCTGTTGCGTCAGATCCCGAGGAGGATCGGATTTCCTGACGCTGCGCCGATCCCGATGAGGCTTTGTCTCCTGTTTCTGAACACATGAAATAAGGAACGAGATTTGCTCTTTCTGCTTCGTTTTTTTCGCCAGTTTTCCCTGGTTCTGTCCCTGTTTCATCAACACACGGCTCATGCAATATGTCAGCAGGATTAGTCAACAAGTGATCATCAATATCGTTCCCCCCTTGGTCACGACCGGTGAGATGTGAGGGCAAAAGAAGGATTTCTTTGCGAAGAAGGGCACCGGCGTTAGGATGAAGATCAGAAAAGGGAAACTGTGTTTCATCGAATACAACATCCCTAGAGACGTAGACTCGACCTATGGAGACTTCGAGACACTTGACACCTTTTTGTTGGGTGCTATAGCCAATGAACACACACTTGGTGGAACGAAACATGAGTTTACGTTTGTTGTAGGGACAAAGATTAGGCCAGCATGCGCATCCAAAGACACGAAGAGATTGATAGTTTGGTTTTTCATGGAGAAGTCTTTCTAGTGGTGTTTCATTGTTGATGACACGACTAGGAAGGATGTTTATGAGTTGGACGGCTGTGAGAAAAGCCTCATCCCAGAATTTGAGAGGCATGGATGCTCCTGCAAGAAGAGCAAGGCCAACTTCAACTATGTGATGGTGTTTACGCTCAGCTGAGCCGTTCTGTTGGTGCGCATGAGGGCATGATACGTGGTGTGATATGCCAAGGGTTTGGAAGAAGGAGTTTAACTTCTCATAGTCCCCCCCCCCAGTCTGATTGGACAGCCATGATTTTGATGTCGAACTTGCGTTCAACAAGAGCTTGGAAGTTTTTAAAAACTTGGAACACTTCGGATCTATGCTTAAGGAGATAAATCCATGTGAATTTACTATAGTCATCAATAAAGCTAACGTAATAAGAGTGTCTACCAACAGAGGTGGGGGTTGGAACCCACACATCAGAAAATATGAGTTGCAACGGTTTGGTAGAAACACTAGTAGATATGGGATATGGCAATTGATGACTTTTTGCTCTTTGGCACGAATCACAAATAGTTTCATATGTCGCTCAACCACAAATGGGAGCTTATTTTTCCTAAGAATTTTTTCAACGAGAGAAAAAGAAGCATGTCCTAATCTATCATGCCACCGTGTTGATGAAAGCTTGGTAACAACATAGACTTGTTTATTGAATCTTCTACGCACCGGGATCAACGGATAGAGCCCTCGAACACATCTACCTCGATAGAGGATTTTCTTCGTTTCCTGATCCTTAATCAAAAAGAAATAAGGGTGAAACTCGAGGAAGACATGATTGTCTAAGGCAATGCGGTGAACAGAAAGAAGACTTTTGGCAGCACTAGGAACATGCAAAATTTTCTTGAGATGAATATTGCAACTAGGGGTACTAAATATTGAATGACCAATGTGATTTGTCCGCATACCTTCTCCACTGGCTGTGTGGATTTGATCCTTTCCACGGTACCTTTCCTTCATGGTCACCTTCTCAAGTTCGTTGGTGATGTGGTTGGTGGCGCCGCTATCTACGTACCAGTTGGTGTTGATGCCGTAGGAGCTGTCGGCCACCGCAGCAACCTTGTCATCGTCCTGAGAATCATCCTCATCCTCATCATAGCGGTACCAGCAGTCTTTTGCTGTGTGGCCCGGCTTACCACATATCTGGCAGTGAGGCAAGTTGGGGCGAGATCGACCGGAGCCACCACCGCCGCCGCGGCGAGTCTTGTTGTTGAAGCGCCCACCGTTGTTGTTGTTGCCACCGGACCGTCCCCTACCGCGGGAAGAGCTGCGGGAACGGCCACCGCCACGTCCGCGGGTTGCAGCATTGGCGGACGATTTGAAGGAGTGGCCGCCCGCACCGTGGAACTGCGCCATGCGTTGGTCGAAGTTGCTGAGCATGGCGAAGATCTCATCAAGGGAGGCGGGGGAGACGCGGGCATCGAGAGCCGAGACCAGGGGCTGGTACTCCAGATCCAGCCCGTGGAGGATATAGGAGATTATCTCATCATCCTGGATCAGCTTGCCCGCCGCGGTCAGCTCGTTGGCGAGGCCACGCATGTGGGCAAAGTAGGTGGCGGCTGATTGGGTACCTTTCTGCGCGTTGATGAGGGAGGTTTGGATGTTGTTGACGCGGCTCAGCGACTGCGATGAGTACATGCCCGCCAGCGTCGTCCAGAGCGCGTTCGCCGTGGTGACCGCGGTCACCGTTACCAGCACTTCCTTGGAGAGGTTGCTGAGGAGGAAGCCGAGCACCTGCTGGTCCTCCCTAACCGAAAGAGGGTGGAGAGGGTTGGGCTCGAAGGTGTCCTTGCCGTCCTTGTCCTTGGCGGCGTGGAGCTTGGTCGGCTCCGGTAGTGTGTCGTCGATGTAGCCGAAGACACCGGCGCCACACAGTTGGGGTGTGCTCTGTGTGCGCCACAGCACGTAGTTCGTGCGGGAGAGCTTCTCGATGACCTGCCCATTGAGATTGGACTGGGCGGCACCGGAGGAGGAAGACATGGTTTCGGCACAGGTGGAGATGGAGGCTAGATGGGAAGTAGGAAGGCTCTGATTACCATGTGCGTTGGCGGAAACGTCTTACCCGATCCAGGGTGACGTGCTGCGTGTTAAGTAGGCAGGGTGCGAGCCTGAGATACGCGTACAGGAGTTGGTTGAGATACAACTTGATGAAGAAGAAAGATAAGAGATAAGCTAGCTAGTTGTTACAACAGAATATCCTATGCACCTAGCTATCCTTGAGAAGTACTCAACCTCCTATACGGTTACAATACATGACACAATACGTGACACAATTATGCGTTTAACACCACTGGCTCTTTTAAGATGAAGACTGACTCTATTCCTATATAACAATTTTGGTGTTGTTTGCTTATTGGTCTTTCCCTGACATTTTCCTTGTTCTTAATGCAAAGACAATAACAAAAGGACTAATTCCACATTTCTTTCCCTGACATTTTCCTCTGAACCTCTATCTTTTCAATGCAAAGAAACACAAAGGTTTCAAAATTACATCTTCATTACACCATGAAGTCATTAGTTTAAAGTGCACACCTGATTATAGAAATGGACAATGGGGTACCTTGGATGGAGCATGTGCAGACGATGTTTCGGCAGACTCGGTGGAGCAATCAGATTGAAAGCTTCGAGAGCTCATGCAAACGATGTTTCACGGCATACATGAGGAGTTTGTGGTAGTCGATTCCTTGTCCCGCGCCTGCAAAAGAAACTAAGATTTGCACTGAAACTCGTGTTGAGTTGCAGAAATATGCAGATTACATGTTTAATAGTCACATATATCCTATATGATGTGCATACGGTACAGGTTAAGTTGTACCTTTGCTAACACGAAGTGCAAGCCATTGTTCTGGTTTCTGAACATAATAGCGAGTTACCCAAGTACCATCGTACTAAATCCTCTTAGGCCTTGTACAACGGGAGATGCTTAGGGAGATGCTTAGAAAAATAAATCAAGTTTTTCTGAAGCACCGGTGCCTATTTTCACAGAAGAGACATTTAGTTAAGCGTCTATTTTATACAAATAAGCACCGGTGTTTAAGGAAAGTCTGGTTTATTTCTCTAAGCACCTCCCCTAAGCACCTTGCATTGTACAAGGCCTTAGGGTGCTTATTGTGGCTTTAGAGATGTGGAGAAAACTGACTGGGATTTTCACTTGGAGATGCCTCTCATAAACCTGCTCACGCAACCAAACGATAAATGTGTGGTTCCAGCCTGACACCTTCCCTGCTCTTACCAAGGTTGCTCCCGCCAGCAAGTTCGCATTCCTCCTGTTTACGTTGTGCGAATTAGAGGTCATCCATGGGCTTCACAATGGAGGCAACAATAGCAAGGTCAATGAGGAGCGAGAACGCCCATGGCGAGTTCACGCCTGCTGCTCCTCCTTGACGTGGCCGCAAGGATCGAGCCGCTGCAGGCACATGCTTACAGCTAGGAGGCGGGGAGGGTCGAGGCTTGGAGCACGGGAGGCCACACTCGTGTGAGCAATGCCTTGTGCCATCAAGCTGTAGACTGAGGCAGCAACAACTAGTAACTTGTATACAACACTCAAATTAATTTGGCAAACCTAGGGAGATACATACAAAGAAATTGCCCTTTAGTGCGCGGCTCATTGCCAGCCGCATGCCCAGCCACTCAGCATCTTCCGCTTGGTCACCACCTATGTCGACTCCACGAGGTTGATGACGGAAGCGCAAGAAGGCGAGCCCAGAGGAAACCCTGATGCCAGGGCTGAGCGGGAGGCTCAGGCACTGCACGCAGCCCCCACTCCGGGCGCCTGCGCTGCGAGATGAAGTGGTGCGTGGTGGCATCAGGGTTGCCTCGGCGGGGGTGGGGGAAGCAGAGTCACAGCAAGAGAGACTTTTTTTAGAAGGTACCATGTCAACTAGCACTGACACTCAGGCGATGGGAGAGCGAAAACATGTTTTAGAGCCTATGCACCCGGGTACTCCTTATCCAACCACTCATTTCTGCATCAAGATTCGTGCAAATATTTTTCTCTTTTTTGTTTCTCTCATATAGAACATGTATTTGTACTTTCAACTTTGCAGCACAACAAAGCTTTCTATGTAGAATGTGGGATAAAACTTACAGATTTTTTGGTCCAACATAAATATACAAAATGAGATTTTTTTGATTAAAAAATCTTATTTTTCATATTTATGTCGGACAAAAAAATCTGAAAGTTTTATCTCACATTCTAGTTACAAAGTTATGTTGTACTGCAAAGTTTGAAGTTCAAGACATGTTTTATATGAGAGGAACAAAAAAGAGAAAATTCCATGTAATAAGGTAGTTGTGTAGCACAGATCTCAAAGCAACATTGGAGTGTTAGGATAGTGAGGCCCGGGTGCATAAGCTCACAGAATCTGCATTCAGAGAGGCGACCGCAGGGGCGTCCGCCCGTGCGCAACTGGGATCCACCCCGAGTGGTCGGCGGCATGTCGGAGGGCGTTTTTGGGCGCTGGCCAATAGCAAGGACGACGACGGGGATGAAGAAGCGGGTAGTTCGCTGACGGAGGCTTCGCCGACGCTGTCCGATTGGGTCTGTGAATTACTCAACTCCGGCTACAGCGAGGAGGATGTGGCGGCGATCGTTCAAGACGTGTTACCGGGCGGCGATCTAGAAAGGGCAGGGCTACACGCGGGACATGTGACGGAGATGGTCCGGCGAGTCGTTCATTGGAGGACGGCGTCGTCGGCAGTTCGGCCATGAAGGGCCCCCTCCCCAAGGTAAGCATGCCTAAGCTCACCTTATTCGATATGGTGCGTCCGGATTCATACCTGTACATTGGCTACTTGTCCGAATCGGTCGACGATACGGGACAGTACGTTTCAGTTCCTTCGATCGAGAATACAGAACATCCACGTACATTGGCTAGCGACGAGGACGCGGCTAGGGTTCGGCGGAGGCCGGCGACAGGCTTCCCTTAGCTGACGGGCAGAGCGTGGCGAGTCCCGCCGGCGACCATGGCTAGGCGAGGTAACTCCCGCCCGCCCCCACGGTTCCCAGCACAACAGCCGCCAAAGCCACCTGCTGCTCCGCATGGTGGAGACGGCGCGGGGCGGGTGAGGCCGGGCAGAACCATGTAGCGGCTCACACGGCATCTAGCAGTGGCAGTGGAGCGTACGACGGTGCGGGACGTGCTGATTCTGGAGTTGCTCCCGGAGGCGGTGGCCATGGTGATTATGCTCAGGGCCGTGGTGGTTTCAGTGGTGGTCGTGGCAGATATGGAGGTGGACGTGGCAACGACGGTGGCTATCAAGGCTATCGTAATGGTTGGAACCAATGGAATGACGGGGGAGGAAGAGGTTATGACAGCAACCAGTGGCAGCGAAATTTCAATCCTCCCCTCGACGAGTTTGTCGAGGGTGCCACAGGGCCTCATTATCGTCAGCGTGGAGGTCGGGGAGAGGATGATCGAAACCCTCCTCCACGTCGCTCATATGCCCCAAGGTATACCCTAAGAAGCCGACAATCAAAACGGTAAAGACTGGCGGTGGGGAGGTGAAGATGGCCGTTTCCACTGCTTCTACTTTCACGACTTCTTTGCCTGATGCTGCAATGGTGGCGGTTACGGCGTTGGCAGCGGTGTCTGTTCCGGCCGCAACGCCTACTGATGACAGAGATGGGATAAGTGACAAAGACGGTAACAAAGCTAAAAATATGAGGGCTAATAAGGCGGCACACAAGAAAGAGAAGATGACTTGTTATCGTTGTGGGGTGCCAGACCACTTTGTGATTAATTGCACGGCAGTGTTATGCGACATATGCTTGAAGCTTGGACACTCATCTGACGATTGTCCGTTACTTCTGATACCCACGCATGTCGTGAATATTTATGGTGTCTGCAACACCAAGCTTATGTTCTTCGAGACTCCACATACGATCTCCGTGACCCCACGCCGAAGAATTCGAAATTTGGTCTGGTCAAGGTTACTAAAGGGACATTGACAAAGGAGCAGGTGCGTCAGCAACTCACACGACTGGTTTCTGAGTCTTTCCACTGGTCACCTGTCAGGTTGGAGGATCAAGTATACAGAGTTGAGTACCCTAGGAGAGAGGACCTTAACCACTTGCTTAAGTGTGGACTCGGTAGGGTGCCCGGGAGCAAGTGTATTCTTGAGTTTGACGAGTATACAAAACCTGAGCCGACAGGGACACCACTGGAGAAGGTATGTGTTAGACTCTCAGGTGTTCCGGAGACTTTGCTTAATGACTTTCTTATTGTATCGAGTCTTGGTTCTCTATTCGGTAAAACAGAGAAGGTAGATATGTCATATACTCGTCTGCATGGAGTTGCTAGGCTACTTATCGGTGTGGTGGGGGCGGAATATATTCCGGATTATGTACCATGGAACTATGACGGTCTGACTTATGATCTGGATGTTGTAGTTGAGGAGGCTCCTCAGGCAGATAATAACACTAGGGACACCGATGTTGATATGACCGGTGGTGGAGATGGTAGTGGCAACCAGGAGATGGATGGAAATCCCAGTGGCCAGTCTGGGAAGAAGACACCGACCGGAAAATCCACGCAGTCGACTGAGTCGAGGACTGAGAAGGGGTCGGCCCCCTTGTCCACTCCGGCAGCCTCTCTTCGGTTTGGTTCGTTCCAGGCGGTGTCCGCGCCTAGCCGGCTGTGGAGTGACCGTGTGGAGATGGAGGATTCTGATGATGGCCTTCTGTTGGAGGCGATTGAGGACTATCACAGGCAGACGGTGGTTGAGGTTTCACCACAGATGTCACCGCAGGATAGGTGCGCCACTCCAGAGGAGGCAGACATCCCTCGTTCTGAGTTGGAGGGTGCCCCTTTGGCCGACCGATTGGGTTCGCCCCGGCCTTCTCCATGCCCTTAGTCGCCTCGTTCGACTGGCTTGACACAGATGGTGTCCGCGCTGGAGGGTGTTGCAGGCCAGATGAGTACTGATTCTGACATCCCGGCTGACGCCCCACCGACAGCTCAGCCCGGGAGGTCGGTGTCCCCCTTCGCTTCTGACTAAGTCGGGCATACGGCAGACAGCCATAACCAGGACGGAGTCACTTTGGAGGACGTGATCGCTTTCGGAGGTATTCCGGATCCTATGTCTGGTGATAGGCGTTTTAGTCACCGGATTCAGGATCAGCCGAATGCGGATGACATATGATGGGGCGCGCCATGAGGGCCGCCAAGCTTCGAGATATCAAAGTGCATACAGGTATGTCAGTTAATGCAAGTTGTTCAATTCTTCACTTTTCTGAACATCAAATTATTGATAAAGCCAGCAACTTAGGGATCTCTCTTGGTAGTAATGACAAAGAAACCTCAAAATCAATTAATGATCTATTGGACTTAGAAACGGATAGAGTTGTGGATTCAATACGACATTTAGTAGCGGTAAAACGTACGAACGAATCAGATATCAATGATCTTGGAGTAACTGCGCTTCAGAGTCTCTGTGAGGATTTAGTCCCCACAGAGGGCTTAGAGGCCGAGAGGAGGATATGGTTCCAAAGGGGTATGTGGTCCCTTTGCAGCCAGAGGCCACTCCTGACACCAGTGCTCAACATGTCGAGGAGATGAAGGATAAACCAAAAAAGCATGGAAGAGGAAGGTTTATCCTACATCGGCGGTGCGCCGGAGTGCGAGAGTTAAACAAAAGAAAACATTCCATGATGAAATATGAAAGGGATATTCTGGAATAGCGGAGGTCTAGCGTACTTCGCTAAAAGGAGATTCCTTAGTGATACATCAATAGAACAAAAATTACATTTTATGGCTCTGTTGGAGACGAGTAGAGATAATTTCACCCTGCAATTTCTTAACACCATTTTCAAGGAGGGGTTGATTTTGATTGGCACTGTCTACCTCCAAGGGGGGGATCTAGAGGGATCCTACTTGGGGTGAAGTGTGAAACCCTAGAAGTTTTGAATGTGGTCCACGGTGATTTTGCTGTCAAATTTCGTGTAAGATCAAAAATTGACGGCTCCCGATGGGCTTTGGTGGTCGTATATGGTGCGGCACAGCTAGAACTTAAACCTGACTTCCTCGCAGATCTGGTGAGAATTTGTGGGGATGAAAGGTTGCCTATTCTGGTTGCGGGAGATTTCAATATCATTAGAAGACAAGAGGAAAAAAATAATGACAACTTCGATGGAAGATGGTCATTCATGTTTAATATGATAATTGAAAGTCTCGATTTGAGGGACATTGACCTTACTGGTAGGCAATTCACGTGGGCCAACTCTTTGCCAATTCCTACCTACGAAAAATTGGACAGGGTTCTTACTAGTGTTGAGTGGGAACAGAAATTTCCTCTGGTTACGGTGCAAGCCTTACAGAGGGCCATTTTTGACCATACCCCACTACTAGTAGATTCCAGGGAAGCGACACATGTGGGAAACAGAAATACTTTCTCTTTCAAATTAGGATGGGTTGAGAGGGAGGGATTCATGGAGCTCATTGCGGTAGAATGGGCTAGGGAAACGGGGGGGGGGGGTCTTCTAATGTGGAGAGATGGCAAAACAAGATTAGACATTTGCGCCTGTTTTTGAGAGGTTGGGCCAAGCACCAAAGCGGTATTTATAAAGTGGAAAAGGAAAGGTTGACACGAATTATTAATGAACTTGATGTGAAAGCGGAATCCATCCTTCTTAATACTTCTGAGAGAGATATTAAGAATGAGGCCGAGAAGAAGTTGCAAGTACTTATGAGAGAGGAGGAGATGAAATGGGCGCTTAGAGCAAAGGTTTCTAAGATCGTCCAAGGGGATGATAATACACAATTCTTCCACATGATAGCTAATGGAAAGCATAGAAAGGAAAAGATAATGCAGCTAGAACAAGATGAGGGTACAACTGTAGGACATGAAAACCTAAAATTGTACATCTCCGAATATTATAAGAAACTTTTCGGAGCACCCGAAGAAAGTTTCGTATCTCTAGATGAAAGTGTGATCGGGGACATAACACAACTCAACTTAGAAGAGAATGAGGTGTTGTCTGCCCCTTTCATTGAGAAAGAGGTGTTCGATGCTATAACTCAAATGAAGCATAATAAAGCGCCCGGGCCGGATGGGTTCCCAGCGGAATTTTATCAAAAATGCTTGCATATCATAAAGAGAGATCTTATGCCTATGTTCCATGATTTGTTTGAAGGTCATTTAAATCTATTTCACCTCAATTTTGGAACAATAACGTTGTTTCCAAAGAAGGTGGAAGCTATTCGCATTGAGCAGTTTAGACCAATATGTCTTCTCAATGTAAGCTCTAAGATCTTTACAAAAGTTGGCACGAATAGCTTGACGCAGATAACCCATTCGATTGTGCAACCAACTCAAACTGCTTTCATGCCAGGACGACAAATCCTAGAGGGGTGGTAGTCCTGCATGAAACGTTGCACGGAATCCATTCGAAGAAACTAGATGGGGTTGTCTTCAAAGTGGATTTGAAAAGGCGTATGATAAGGTCAAATGGCCCTTCCTACAGCAAGCCTTACGTATGAAGGGTCTCAACTAAGCCTGGAGATCTCAGGTGGACTCATTCATACAGAAAGGCAGTGTCGGGATAAAGGTTAATGATGACACGGGTCATTACTTCCAGACATGTAAGGGGTTATGACAGGGTGACTCCATCACTACTAGAAAAAGGGCTATAGATGATATGGCCACTAATGGCGCACCAGACATGTGGTGCGCCATTACTATATACTAATGGCGCACCATGTGTTAGTGCACCATTAGTAATATATTACTAATGGCGCACATGGTGTTTGGTGCGCCATTAGTAGTTTTGAAAAAAAATTGTTACTAATAGCGCACCGTGGTATAGTGCACCATTACTAGTTGACATAGCAATAGCGCACCACACCCACTGTGCGCCATTAGTAGTTTGAAAAAAAAATTGTTAGTAATGCCGAGCCCCACCTCCCCTCGCCCCGTCGCCCCCCTCCCCTCGCCGCCCCCTTGCCCCACCTCCCCTCGCCCCGTCGCCCCATCGTCCCAACCACCCGCCGCCG
>NC_041391.1:362548037-362567651 GCF_002162155.2 Triticum dicoccoides | reverse complement strand
GCGGCCGTCCACCACCACCCCTGCCCCCGGAGCCAAGGTGAGTATTTTTTTGTTTTTTTCTACTGTTTTTCTTTGCTGTTTAGGTTTAATTAGGTTATTGATAGGTTTAGGTTAGTGGTTGGTTTAGGTTAGTGCTAGATTTAGGTTTAGATAATTAGAAGAAGAAGAAAGTTGAAAAAAAAGAAGAAGAAGAGGAAAAGGGACAAAAGGAAGAAGAATAAGAAGAAAGTTGAAAAATAGAACAAGAAAGGAAGAAGGAGAAGAGGAGGAGGAGGAAGGAGAAGAAAGAAAAAGGAGAACAAGAAAAAAAGAGAGGTGGAGAAGAAGAAGATGGAAAGGAAAAGGAAGAATGCATCATTGTTTAATTGTAGAGGCTAATGATCGAAAAGTTGACCTTTCTTAGGAGTAGCATCTTCAATAAGTAACCCTTCATGTCTTCAAATAAAATAACAGAACAACATAACTCAGAACGGTAATATAACCAAGAAATCATACAAAACATTAAAATAGTGGAAACTACGGCAAGGTTTTGACATCATTAAACCCACCCACATTAAATTGTCAGGGCCAACCTTGGGTAAATTAGATATTGCATCTTCGAGGACGAGAGCTTTTTTCAAGTGTTTATTTGTTGCTTCCTCATAAGCAACGAGACATCTCTGAGGACAGAACATCATTTTACTAGGATGTAACAATCATTAGTCTTCGAGAAGAATGATATTAAATAACATAGTTTCCTATAGGTTAGCTCCAATATGCTAACTTAGAGCTTATATGCTTAGTTTCCTATAGGTTAGCTCCAAAATAACTTATGTTAGCACAAAATGATCAAGTTTACATAATAAGCTTATAGACTTCTTCTTATTCTTCTTCTTTTCCAAAATGACATAGGTTAGCTTCATTTTACCTAAGTTGGCTCTAATATGCTAACTTAGAGAGCTTATATGCTTAGTTTCCTATAGGTTAGCTCCAAAATTACTTATGTTAGCACAAAATGATCAAGTTTACATAATAAGCTTATAGTCTTCTTCTTATTCTTCTTATTTTTCTTCTTATTCTTTTTCTAGTATTCTTCTATTGTTCTTCTTCTTCTAGTATTCTTCTACTCTTCTTCTTCTTCTTCTCTTCTTCTTCTTCTTCTTCTAACTTCGTGTTTATCATTTTGCAGATTTGATTTAATTCACGGAAGCTTGCATGGATGGAGTGCTTCTTTTCCGTTTGTGTTTTTATTTTGTATCAATGTGAAACTTTTGTGAACTGATGGATAACGGTGTTGGATAAACAATGTGAAACTTTTGTAATATGTAACGATGGAACTATGTGTTGGCTATGTATGTATATATGATGAAACTTGTGTGTTGGATATGATTGTTATATGGATGCTTGTTGTATATATGTGTGTTGGATATCTCATATGTGAAATAGTGACCTGAGATTAAGAAAAAAACGAAAAAAAATAAAAAAATTGTTACTAATGGCGCACTTCCATGTGGTGCGCCATTAGTATACCAGATACTAATGGCGCACCTATGGGATACTAATGGCGCACCTGTGGTGCGCCATTACTAAAATATACTGGTGGTGTGGTACTAATGGCGCACCTGTAGTGCGCCATTAGTAGCCAAAACAGGTGCGCCATTAGTAGGCCTTTTCCTAGTAGTGCATGTCTCCTGTGCTATTTAACATTGTAGCGGACATGTTGCCAGTACTTATTGGTCGGGCTAAAGAGAGTGGCCAAGTAGGAGGTCTCGTTCCCCATCTGGTAGAGAGGAGTGTCTCTGTCCTACAATACGCAGATGATACTATTATTTTCATGGAACGCGATCTAGCAAAAGCTTGGAATATGAAGCTTATTTTATGCCTTTTTGAACAACTGTCTGGGCTAAAAATTGACTTCAATAAAAGCGAGTTGTTCTGCTTTGGGCGAGCTAAAGAAGAACAAGACGATTACAGAAACTTGTTCGGTTGTGAAATGGGATCCTTACCTTTTTGTTATCTAGGGATCCCAATTCATCATAAACGGTTAACGAACAAAGAATGTAAATGTATAGAAGATAGATTTGAAAAAAAAATTAAGCTGGAAGGGCAAGCTAATGTCTTACGGAGGAAGGCTGGTGTTCATTAACTTGGTCTTGATGAGTTTGCCGATGTTCCTCTTATCCTTCTTTGAAGTACCGGTAGGGGTACAGAAAAGATTAGACTTCTACAGATCATGATTCTTCTGGCAAAGCGAAGAGGCCAAGAAGAAATACAAATTGGCTAGATGGGATATCATGTGTAGACCAAAAGACCAAGGTGGGATAGGGATCGAGAATTTAGAGGTAGAGAATAGATGTTTGCTTAGCAAATGGCTATACAGACTATCTACAGAGACCGATGGCATTGGGTACAAATCTTGCGGAATAAATACCTACATACTAAGACTTTGGCCCAAGTGAATGTAAGGCCAACGGACTCACCCTTTTGGAAGGGGTTAATGATTATGAAAGTAACTTTCTTCCAGTGGGTGAAGTTCCTAATTGGTAATGGTACCACTACTAGATTCTGGGAGGATACAAGGCTAGGGAGACGCCTCTGGATTTACAATACCCTTCCCTATATAATATTGTGCAACGTAAGGAGGATTATGTCACCACAATATTAAACTCGGTACCACTTAACATCTAATTTAGGAGATCCCTCGTAGGGGAACGTTGGAATGGCTGGTTGCATTTGGTCTGTAGGCTGATGGATGTTCAACTTTCAGACCAGGCGGATACAATTAGCTGGAAGTTAACCACGAATGGATTATTCTCTGTGAAATCCATGTATTTGGACTTAATTGATTCTGGGCCATTGTCGAGGTATCTTCATATATGGAAGATTAAAATCCCACTCCACATTAAAATCTTTATGTGGTTCGTCCACAAAGGAGTCATTTTGACCAAAGATAATCTGATGAAAAGGAATTGGGTTGGTAACCCCAGGTGTTGTTTTTGTGATCAAGACGAAACGATTAAACACCTCTTTCTCGAATGTCCACTTGCAAAATTGTTATGGCGATCAATTCATATAGCCTTTAATGTTCATCCCCCAATGAGTATAAACACGTTATTTGGGACGTGGATTAATGGAGTGGACATACATGTAGCTATGCATATTCGGATAGGTATATGTGCATTATTATGGGCTATATGGAACACTAGAAATGACATCATTTTTAATGGGACAAAATTCAATAATTTTTTGCAGGTTATCTATAGAGCTACAGCCTGGATCCATATGTTGTCGTTACTCACTCATGCGGACTATAGGGAGCTTATGGTTATTGGGTGCAAGCACTGGGAGACGTTAGTGTCGGCATTCTGGGAACCAGGATACCCAAACTTGCTTGCCTACGGCCCACGGCATGGCTCCATCAACGGCCTGGTACGTCCCATCTTCAGCATCGACAAGTCAAGACCCTCGCGAGGGGCCAGGCCTCGCGAGACGGATGACGACAAGACCTCCTAAAGGAGCGGCCTTCCCAGGCGGCCTCCTGAGGAGCGGAGATTTCTATGCAAGCACTCACCTCATGAGACCGAGGTGACGCCAGCCATGACGACCAAGGCCAAGCGCGTGCCAGCGGGCGTAGAGCGGCAAGTTTCACTTTGGTGCTAAGGAGGCAAGCGCAGGCGCAGGGTCCCAAGGAATCAACCAAAGGTTACCGTTCGTGTGCAACAGGACCAGGACGGCAGGACGGATGTCATTGCCGAGCCCACCATGACGTCACAACCAGAAGCTTTGCAGGCGAAGGTCGCCTTTCGTCAGGATAAGATGTACTACTTGTCCCCCTTCAAAATTGGCCACTGTGGGATCCCTTCCCGCCTAAGTTTTGGGGGAAGATGACTGAGGCCACTATAAATATAGCTTAGCCACCATCGTAGAGGGGGAGAGCCCCAGAGAAGCCACCATAATCACAAGAACAAGCCTCCTGAGGTTGTTCTTCCCTCTGTGCTAGTTCATCCTCAGCCCCCTGCGAGGCTAATCCACCACAAAGCAGGAGTAGGGTTTTACACCGCAAGGTGGCCCGAACCTGGGTAAATTGTTGTGTCCATTTCCTTTCTTGTTCATCGAGCTAGGCCGTGAGAGTAATGAGTTGACTGGCTGGAGAGCTTGAGTTCTTCGCACATGCCCCAGAGTTCGAACCTTTCTTGGGTCTGCGGAGCCCTGAATCCGAGATTTGGCACGCCAGGTAGGGGCGTGTTGAAAGATTTCTTCCTCGCTCGCTGCGCCCCGCACCTCTCTTGGCGTCGCGCTTCCATCGAGGCCGTCATCCCACTCGGAGGGCAGCCGGGCGCGTTCGAGAGCGCCATGGGTCACCGGGATTTCTCCCCCGCCTTGCGGTGGGTGCGATGGTCGCCAAAGTTCAGGTCGGGGTTGCCACCGTGATATGATGGCACGGCGGATCCCGCGGAGTTCATCCAGATGTACACGGAGGCTATCAGGGAGGCCGGCAGCGACGACAAGGTCATGGCAAATTGGATCCATATGGCTCTCGCGGGTATGCCGCGCGCTTGGTTCCTCGGTCTGCCGGAGTCCTCGGTGGCTTCCTGGCAAGAGTTGCGTGGCCTGTTCATCGAGCACTTCGCGGTGCCAGCGCCCCACGCCGTCGCAGCCATCCTCGGTGGGTCACAAGCACCGGCTTTGGACCGCCACGTCAAGCAGTTCTTCCACTAGATGGGGGCCTCCCAATCTCCACAAGGGGCCCCTCCGTGCTGGGCGGCGCCCAAGGCTGATCTCACCTTAGACTCCAGGGATCACCCCAAGACCATGGCTGGCGTCGGTGCGCTTCCCATGCTCTGCACCCCCACCATCTGCAACGTAGCAGTCACCAGGACCCTCATCGACAGTAGCGCTGGCCTCAACGTCCTCTCCGTGGAAGCGTTCGGCCTGCTCCACGTGCCTCATGGCCGGCTCCTCCCCACCAACCCTTTCTCCGGAGTGGTAGGCGGCTCCACCTTCCCCTTGGGGAAAATTCGCCTTCCCGTCACCTTTAGAACTTGCGACAACTACCGCACCAAGCTCATCGCCTTCTATGTCACACGCATCGGGCTCCCGTACAACTCCATCCTCGGGTACCCAGCCCTCACCAAGTTCATGGCAGCGACTCATCCCGGCTACAACATCATGAAGATGTCGGGAAGCAGCGGTATCCTCACGGTGGTGGGAGACACTGGGGATGCGCTCACGGCCCTCAGGCTCACTTTCAAGGCCGCGGCGGCCGCACGACCAAGCGCAGGGAGCGCTCTGGAGGGCCCAGGGGCTGCCCCGATAAAGAAGAAGCAATCATTCTGTCAAGATCAGGCCGAGACGAAGCAAGTGCCAGTCGACGAGGACAACGAGTCGGGTGCTACCTTTACCACAGGCGCCGGCCTCCCCCAAGATCAGGAGGAGGCATTGGTCGGCTTCCTCCGCACGAACAAGGATGTATTCACATGGGAAGCAACAGACCTGGTCGGCGTTCTGCGTGGGGTGATCGAGCACCACCTCATGGTGTGCCCCAATGTGCGCCCCGTGAAGCAGAAGGCGCGGCATCAAGCCCCAGAGAAGCAGTCATTTATCATCCAGGAGACCCGCAAGTTGTAGGAGGCCGGTGTTATTCGGGAGGTGCGGCACCCGGGTTGGTTGGCAAACCCAGTTATTATCCCCAAGAAGGGCGGGAAGGAGCGCATGTGTGTTGACTTCACGAGCCTGAACAAGGCTTGCCCTCAGGACCCTTTCCCCTTCTGTGCATCGATTAGATCGTCGACTCCACCGCCGAATGTGATTTGCTGTGCTTCCTGGATGCCTTCTCAGGCTATCATCAAATCAAGATGGCAGTGGAGGACGTAGAGAAGACGGCCTTCCTGACCCCGTGCGGGGTATACTGCTGCACCTGCATGCCGTTCAGGTTGCGCAATGCCAGAGCAACCTTCCAGTGGCTGATGCACATCGCCTTGGGCAAGCAGCTCGGGAGGAACGCCGAGGCTTACGTCGACGACATAGTGGTCAAGTCCTGGGAGGTGAGAACCCTCATTGAAGATCTGGAGGAGACGTTCGCTAACTTGCAGAAGGTGAAGTTGCGGCTCAACCCGGAGAAGTGCGTGTTCGGCATCCCGTCCGGCAAGTTGTTAGGATTCCTGGTGTCTCACAGAGGGATTGAGGCCAACCCAGAAAAGATCAAAGCAATAGAGAGGATGAGCCCGCCGCAAACTCTTAAGGAAATGCAGAAGCTGACAGGCTATGTGACCTCGCTTGGGTGCTTCATCTCCAAGCTAGGCGAGCGCGCCCTCCCATTCATCAAGCTGATGAAAAAGAAGGGTCCGTTTGAATGGACTCTGGAGGCCGACGTGGCTTTCCAAGACCTCAAGAAGTACCTCACCAGCCTGCCGGTGATGGTAGCACCTCGCCCCCTCGAACCCCTGGTGCTTTACCTGGCCACCATGCCTCATTCAGCCAGTGTAGTGCTCGTGGCAGTCCGTGAAGAGCATGCAGCCAAGGATGTGCGGCGCGGTGCCCCACACCCGTCCAAGGCGTTGCGACCTCAGGACGGTGCGCCTGAGGCCTCAGCCGTACCATCAGGATATGGGGCCCCTGAAGTTGGGGCTCCTGAAGTTGGAGCCCCTAAGGCAACAGTGGCCCTCCCAAAGGACAAGGCTCCTGAGGCTCCTCCGCCTCAGAAAGAGGAAGACCCGGCAGAAGCTTCCTCCCTCATCGAGCATCCTGTTGACTTCGTCAGCACTATGTTGCGCGATGCGCGGGCGTGTTACCTAATGACCCGCAAGATTACCAAATCGCGCACTACAGCCAAAGTTTCTGTCCAGCACCGTACAAACCAACAAGCATTGTAAACATCCTAAAGGCAAACCTTGGCACATTATTTTTATAATACAATGGAAATATACAAGGGGGTAAATATTTTTGTTGAAAAGTTTCTGTAATCAAGATTCACAAAGTTTCCGTGAGCATGAACAAAGTTCAAGGCTAGCTCCCACTTCAACAATGCTTGTCTTTTTCACTTTCACTTTCCTTTTTGAAAAGTTTTTATGTTCCCCTCTTTATTTTTTGTTTTTAAACTAAATGAAAGCACTCAACAGAAATAAATGACTCTCTAAAACTTCCGGGTTGTCTCCCTGGCAGTGCTTTCTTTAAAGCCATTAAGCTAGGCATTTATTGCTCAAGTAACGAATCCACCCGGATCCCAAGGTATATCAAAGCCAATTTTAATTAACAATGATTTGTAATTTGGTAGCGAGCACAAAGTAACATATATCATGCAACAACGAAGTCTAACTCTCTTCCTATGCATCGGCATGTCATAAAAGAACAATTCATGCACACATAGTAAAGGCCAATGCATAGTATAAGCAGTTTCTTGCAATTCTATCGTGTTGGAAACATAAATATAAGATGTAGTTCCTCTCTCATAATAATTGCAAGTAGGAGCAGCAAGCACATGCATATTACATTCATCAAAATCATCATGTGCAATTGTAAAAGGCAACCCATTAATATAATCCTTAATAAGCACAAACTTCTCCGATAAAGTGTAGTAGGGAGAATTCAAAAAGATGATAGGACTATCATGTGTGGGTGCAATTGCAACAATTTCATGTTTAACATAAGGAACTATAGCAAGTTCATCTCCATAAGCATAATTCATATTGGCATCTTGGCCACAAGCATAGCAAGCATCATCAAAAAGGGATATTTCAAACAAATTCAAGGGATCATAGCAATCATCATAGCAATCATCATTCGGTAAGCACGAAGGGGAATTAAATAATGTATGGGTTGGAGGGTTACTCTCATTAGAAGGTGGGCACAGGTAGCTAATCCGCTCTTCCTCCTTTTGCTCTTCGCTCTCCTCATCATCTTTTTCATCCAATGAGCTCACTGTTTCATCAATTTCTTCTTCCATAGCTTCGTGCAAAATATTAGTCTCTTCTTGGACAGCGTTGACTTTTTTCATAAAAGCATTAATATAGTAATTGTATTCATAATTTTCATAGCAATATCCAAGTATAGCAAGATTTTCAGGCCTATAACCATCATCATCAAAAGCTTCATGCTTTTCAAACAAAGCTTCAATTTCATAAGCAGACTTAAAAGCAACAAATTCTTCTATTTATTCCACATCATAGTAATCATATATACCATTAGCATAAGAAGCTAAGGTTTCATTATCATTAAATTTGCATGAGAAGGGAAGGTGTGGAACCTCCATCCTAGAGCAACAAGTAATATCATATCTCAAGCATAGATTCCAGGCATACCAATGCAACATAATAAATTGATCCCATAATAGTTTCCCTTTTTGTGTCGAGCGATAATCCCTAAAGTATTCATGTTTATCTAACGTGTCTCCCATTATAAAGTTGAATGGGGTTTTCTCAGGATTATCAAAGTAGTACATAATATCTTTCGCATAATGAGAATCGAGGGTTTTAGGAGTTACCCCATCTTCATGAGTAGCAAGTACACCTAATTTTTTTGTATTTTGTGTTCCATATCCATACTAAAGATAGAGAACAACTTAGAACAGCAAATAAAAATAAAAATTACATAGTGATAAAGCAAACAAGCACACACGAGAATATTCACCCCACGCCATGACTCCCCGGCAACGGCGCCAGAAAAAGGTCTTGATGACCCGCAAGTATACGGGATAGTTGTAGCCTCTTTCGATCAGTAAGAGTGTCGAACCCAACGAGGAGCTAAAGGTAGAACAAATACTCTCTCAAGTCCTATCGGCTACTGATACGACTCTACGCACGCTTGACGTTCGCTTTACCTAAAACAAGTATGAAACTAGAAGTACTTTGTAGGTGTGATAGGATAGGTTTGTAAGACAATAAAGAGCACGTAAGTAAAAAGTAGGGGCTGTTTAGATAAAGACACAACTAAAGTAAGTATTAGTAGAGAGCTTTTTGTTACGAGAAAGTTATTTGTCCAAGGCAATCGATAACTAGACCGGTAATCACTATTGCAATTCTATTTGAGGGAGAGGCATAAGCTAACATAATTTCTCTACTTGGATCATATGCACTTATGATTGGAACTCTAGCAAGCATCCGCAAATACTAAAGATTCATTAAGGTAAAACCCAACCATAGAATTAAAGTATCAAGTCCCCTTTTATCCCATATGCAACAATCCCCTTACTCGGGTTTGTGTTTCAGTCACTCACGCAACCCACTATAAGCGAATCATGAACGCATTGCAACACCCTACAGCGGGAATCCCTCACGCTTGTGCGACACAGACAGCACCATAGGACAGCACCAATAATAAAACATGCAACTCAAACCAATCACGATCATCAATTAACCCATAGGACAACACGGATCTACTCAAACATCATAAGATAGCCATACATCATTGGGAAATAATATATAGCGTTGAGCATCATGTTTAAGTAGAGATTACAGAGGGTAAGAGAGAGGTTACACCGCTGCATAGAGGGGGGAAGAGTTGGTGATGAAGGCGGCGAAGTTGTTGATGAAGATCGCAGTGATGATGATGGCCCCCGGCAGTGCTCTGGCGCCACCGGAAGCAAGGGGGAGAGAGCCCCCCTTCTTATTCTTCTTACTTGACCTCCTCCCTAGATGGGAGAAGGGTTTCCCCTCTGGTCCTTGGCTCCCATGGCTTGGGAGGGGCGAGAGCCCCTCCGAGATTGGATATATCTCTCTGTTTCTGCGTTCTCTGATTCTACCCCTTCACCGTTGCTTAAATATCCGGAGATCCGTAGCTCCGATTGGGGTGAATCTTTCGCCCAGATCTTTATCATAAAATTAGCTTTCTTGCGCCAAAAGATGAGCGTCAACCGCCTTATGGGTGGCCCACGAGAGCCCAGGCCGCGCCCAGGGGAGAGGGTGCGCCCCCCTGTCTTGTGGCCACCCCGGACACCGTTTCGCGTTGATTTTACTTCCCAAAAATCATAAATATTCCAAAAAAATCTCCGTCCGTTTTTATCCCGTTTGGACTCCACTTGATATTGGGTTTCTGCGAAACAAATAAACATGCAATAGACAGGAACTGGCACTGGGCACTGGATCAATATGTTAGTCCCAAAAATAATATAAAAAGTTGCCAAAAGTATATGACAGTTGAATAATATTGGCATGGAACAATCAAAAATTATAGATACGATGGAGACGTATCATTACCCCATGCCATAGAAGCTCCTCCTCGCACTCCTCATCGCTTCCAAGAAGTTGCGTCACTATTTCCAAGGCCACCCCATCAAGGTCTCAGCCTACCCCCTAGAGAGGGTGCTCCGGAGCCCCAACACCGTCGGAAGGGTCGCCGAATGGAATATTGAGTTGCAGGCATTCCAGATGGAAGTCAGCACCACCAGAGTCATCAAGAGCGCGGCCCTCGCTAACTTTGTGGTTGAATGGACTGACGCACCCAGCCAAGAAGCAGGTGAGGACCACTCTCTTGCCCCTGTAGATGAGGCACCTGACAGCAGGGTCATGTAATTCGACGGTGCGTTTGCGCGCTAGGGCGCGGGAGCTAGAGTCGTGCTCATCTCGCCTACCCAAGACAGGCTCTACTACGTCATGCAACTCTGCTTCCAGTGCAGTGAGAAGGTCTCCAACAACATCGCCGAGTTCGAAGGCCTGATCGCCGGGCTCAAGGTCGCGGCTACTCTGGGGGTCAGGCGCCTCACCATCAGGGGCGACTCCCAGCTCCCCGTTAACTTCTCCAACATGGAGTACACGCCAAAGGACGAGCACATGGAGGCATACCTCAAGGAGGTACGCAAAATTGAGAAACAGTTCTTAGGCTTGGAATTGCAGCACGTACCACATGACATGAACAAGGAGGCGGACGACATCGCGAAGAGGGCGTCCCGGCGCCTCCCCCGGGAGCATGGCATCTTTGAGGAGCGGCTCTTCAGGCCATCGGCGGTTCCCTCCACTGTCGGGCCGACGCTTCCCGCGGCACCCACCACGGGCGCCCCAGCCTGTGGCCCGGCCTCATGGGCCCATCTGCTCCTCGCGCTCGAGCCTCAGGAGGGGTGCTGGACTGAGGAATTCAAGGCGTACCTGCTTCAGGGCACCCTGTCGAAGAAGGAAGAAGATGCAGAGCGGGTGGCCCGCCCGGCCACCGCATACTACATCCAGGACGGCGAGCTCTACCGAAGGCGCCCAAACAACGTCTCCCTATGATGCATCTCCAAGGATCAAGGGTGCGAGCTGCTGGCCGACATACACGGTGGGGATTGCGAGCGTCACTCCTCATCACGCACCCTTGTGGGCAAGGTGTTCCGCAACGGATTCTACTGGCCCACAGCGCTCAATGACACTGCTGAATTGGTGAGATCTTGTGAAGCCTGTCAGTTCCATGCTAAGCAGATCCACCAACCCACTCAGGGCCTTCAGACCATTCTTCTCTCGTGGCCATTTGCGGTCTGGGGGCTGGACATCTTGGGCCCGTTTCCTCGAGCGCCCGGGGGCTACCGCTACCTCTACGTCGTCATCAACAAGTTCACCATGTGGGTGGAGGTGGAAGTCGTCCGCACCTCTCGGCTGGCTCTATGGTCAAGTTTCATCAAGGGCCTCGTGAGCCGCTTTGGGGTGCCCTGCCGCATCATCACCGACAATGGCTCCCAGTTCACGAGCAACCTCTTTAAAACATATTGTGCTAACCTTGGGACGCAGATACACTACACTTCGGTGGCGCACCCGTGGAGCAATGGCCAGGCCGAGTGCGCCAACGCGGAGGTCTTGAGGGGCCTCAAGGCAAGGAGCTTCAAGAAAAAGCTCGAGGCCTACGGCAAGGGCTGGCTCAATGAACTCCTATCCATGCTATGGTCCATCCGCACCACCGCGACCAAGCCCACAGGCAAGACCCCGTTCTTCCTCGTCTACGGAGCCGAGGTGGTCCTCCCTCATGAGGTAAAGCATCATTCCCCACGGGTCCTGGCATTCAACGAGGTGCATCAGGACGCCTCGCGAGGGATGGACTTCGTGTTGGGGGAGGAACGCCGCTGCCAAGCCTCGCTCCGAGCTATGAGGTACCAGCAGGCGTTCCGGCGGTACCACTGCTACAGCATCCGTTCCAGGACTCGAGGTTGGTGACCTCGTCCTGAGGCGGGTGCTCTCCAGGGAAGGGCTTCACAAGATCTCCCCTATGTGGGAGGGCCCATTCAGGATTGCCTGTGTCTCCAGGCCTCGCGCCGCGCGCCTGGAGACGCACGACGGGGTCTCCATCCAGAACGTCTGGAACATCCAGTACCTCCAAAAGTTCTACCCGTAAAGAAGGCCTCACGCCTGTGAAGATCTCCGCTCGTGACACTCTCACGTAATAATGAGTTGGGGCTGTGCATGTCCCGGAGTGTCCTTGAAAGTGCGTTATATCGACTAGAGGGGGGTGAATAGGCGATTTTTATGAATTCTTCACTGAGGAATTTGCTAGTGAGGAAATTCCTAAATGAAGAACTACTAGCAGCGGAATAAGTACTGAGAAGTAAACATAACAGAACACAACCATAGTCATCATGATGAAATGAAGACAAGCACAGAGTACAGAGAGCGTAAACACAGGATAACACTAGAAAGAAGACGGACAGACTGAAGAAATTGATCTGAGGAAATTGAGAAAGTCTTCAGTCAAAGTCTTCAAACAGATATGAACAGGCACACAACAACAGACATGAGGAAATGAAAGAGTTGATGAAATAGAACCAGTAAGCTTGGTGAAGACAATTATTTGGTAGACCAGTTCCAACTGCTGTCTCAGTTGTACATCTAGTTGGAGCGGCCGAGTATTTAAACTCGAGGACACACAGTCCTCACCGTATTATCCTTGAGCTAAGGTCACACAGACCTCGCCCAATCACTCATGGTAAGTCTTCAGGTGACTTCCGAACCTTCACAAACTCGGTCACTCAGCGATCCACAATTCCTCTTGGATGCTCTAGACCTTGACGCCTAACCGTCTGGAAGAAGCACAGTCTTCAAAGGAAACAAGCGTCGGATCCATGCAGGATCAATCTCTTCAGTGATGCTCAATCACTTTGGGTTTGTAGGTTTTGGGTTTTGGGTTTTCCTCACTTGATGATTTTCGCTCAAAGTCCTCGGAGGATGGGATGCTCTCAATTGACAAGTGTCAGTTTCTCTCGGAGCAGCCAACCAGCTAGTGGTTGAAGGGGGCGGCTATTTATAGCCTAGGGAGCAGCCCGACATGATAAGACATAAATGCCCTTGTTTGATATGACCGTTAGGTGGGTAGATATTTTGGAACCACTGGTGCATAGCACAGCAACGGTCGGAATTTTGACTATCAAAATCCTCAGGGCTATCATGATCCTCACTGTGTAGGCAATTCACACTGGTGAATTCCTAACTCCTCAGTCAGAACAAATTCCTCAGAGACCAGAAGAACTTCGTCTCTGTCACTGAAGAATATGACTAAACTGTATGAGATTTCCAATGGCTTCACTCAAAGGGATTGGTAGGTGTAGGATTTTGAGTTGAGCATCACATGGAAATCTTTCCTTAGTATTCCCTCGACCCCCTTTAACAGTACGGTGTTTCCTATGACTCAAGAAAGAGAAAATGAAACTATGAAAACAAAAGTCTTCATGCTTCATGTTCCTCGAATGATTGCTAAGTCTTCAAGGTCACACCAATTTCTTCACTTTCAAAGTCTTCATGAAGTCTTCAGAAATCCAAAGTCTTCAGTTGAAGAACTTCATTTTTGGGGTCGACTTTCTCTGTAAATTTCAAACTCCTCATAGACTTATAGTCATGTGTACACTTCACAAACGCATCAGTCCCTTAACCTATAAGTCTTCAATACACCAAAATCACTAAGGAGCACTAGATGCACTTACAATCTCCCCCTTTTTGGTGATTGATGACAATATAGGTTAAGTTTTCAACGGGGATAAACATATGAAGTGTGAATACTGATGTTGAGGAATATGGTTGCAAGATATAGAAGAACTCCCCCTGAAGATGTGCATAGTGAGGAATTTTCTTTTGAAGCAATGCACACTTGAAGAGTATAATCATGGAGATCTCCCCTTATATCTTGTAAATCATACACGCATTTGATATATAATATGAAGAATTTGAAATGCATGATGAAATATGGTGACTGATGTAATTCAGCATGCGTGCATTAACATTAATGAGGAATAAGCATGCAGAAGAACACAGCAAAAGTATCAGGTCACCATAGAGTTTAAGGTTACAACTCGATCCAACAAAGTCATCATAAGAACAAGAGTTGTAACTTAGCAAAAAAATGCCCATATAAGATAGACCCGCTTGAAGACTAACTCAAATTTCTCCCCCTTTGTCATCGAATGACCAAAAGGGTTGAAACTGAGGACTAACGCCCCTGAAGAATATCATGAAGATGGAGGAGCGCCAGCGTTGTCAGGGTCTTGAGTTGTTGTAGGTCCTGCTGCAGTGTCGTCCAAGTCTTCATGCTCGTCCGTGGCGCATGATGAAGAATATGAGTTGGCCACCAAGGAAGGAACCTTGGCTTTCTTGAATCTCTTCGGTGGAGGTGCAGACCAGTCAAAGTCTTCCTTGAAGCCCATTTGCTTCAGATCTTCTTCACCATAGAGATGTGACAGAATAGCCCAGGTGCGATCAAACACTTCATGGAGTTAGTAATGGTTTTTCTTCACTGCATTATGTGTAGAAGTCATGTTGTGAAGAATAGAGCCAAACTGACGCTTAACCCACTTGTGGTTTCGATCCACCTTCTGGTGAAGACTTATCAGCAGTTCACGATCAGTCAGCACACGAGGAGCAGTAGCTTGAGGACTTGTCTTGGTAGCATTGGCAACAGTATCATGAGTGGCAGAGTCATCATTGGTGGAGTAAGCTGCAGCTTTTGCGGAACTGACCATCCAATGGACGAATGCCTTCATCGATCACGGCTGGTGACTTGCCCTTCTCATCAGATAAGGAAATTATCTGCTTTAGGACTTCAATAGGGGGCAAGTAGCTGAGGTGATTCTGAAAATCAGCCTTGTAGTTGAGCGAAGACCTTGTTCTGAGGAATCTCATGATCCACGACGCGTAAGGCTTCGGCTCAAATGGAGAAAGTGCAACATTCGCCAGAGTCCTCATGAAGAAATCATGATAATTTATGGGAATGCCATGCATGATGTTGAAAAGCATATTCTTCATCATTCCGATAATTTCTTCATCGGATGAGTCATGGCCTTTGATGGGACTCATGGTCTTCGTCAGAATGCGGTAGATTGTTCTTGGCACATAGAGTAATTCCTTCATGAGGAATTTGGTCCGTGGAGCTTGACCTGGCTGCAGCGGCTTCATGAGCACTTGCATATAGTGATCAGTGAGTTCAGGCTCATCATACAGACAACAAGCACCGTCAGGTGGAGGACTGATTGGTAAGGCACCAAGCAATTCAGAGGCTGGTGCCTTGTAATGAGTGTTTTCAGTCATCCAGTCCAACACCCACGAGTTGATGTCAGCAGCATCGCCTGTGATATGCAAAGTTGCGTAGAACTGAAGAATAAGCTCTTTGTTCCAATCAACTATGTCAGAGCAGAAATTGAGCAAGCCAGCGTCATGAATCATGCTGAGGACTTGAGAGAAGCAAGGCATGGATTCCATGTCCACATGAGGAATATGCTCATGATCGAAGACTTTGTCCTTGTTGAAGAGCACTGAGGAATAGAAGTTGGCCTGGCTGGCAGTCCAGAAATGCTTCCTTCTAAGACGAGCATTGTCATAGGGGTTGAATTCCGTGAAGAATACGTGCTCGCCAAAGAAATCATCAGCCTTGAATTTTTGCTTCTTGGAGAAAGGATCCTTTGGCTTGGGCTGAGGAGTGTCAGTCAATTGTAGCCCCACTTCAGGAATCGCAAATGTCAGGTTCCTCAGGCTGAGGAATTTCAGGCTCTTCTGCAGCTTCAGCCCGGGTCATCAATTCTTCATTGAAAATTTCTTCAGCACTAGTGGCTGGAATTTCTTCATGAACACTTGGGGTTGCATGAGGTTCTTCAGATCCCATTTGCACTTCAGTGGCAGCAGGGAACTGAGGAATAGCTTGGAGTGGAGTGAACATTGGAGAGTTTGGATGTTGACTATCCCAAAATTCATCATTGAGCACAGGAGTGGTACACCCAATGTCCACATCCTCATCTTCAATTTCTTCAACACCTACCTCTTCAGCAGTAAACTGAGGCATAGGTGAGGAAATGACTGGGTTGAAGGGATCTTGTCCACTTCAATTTCTTCGTCCAACTGCTCTGACGAAGCAGCAGAAGGAGTTTCTTCATCAGATTCATCAGGAATCACATAGTCTTCACCAAATGGAACAAGGTCCTTTGATGGCATTGATGAGACTGGAACGGCATCAATTGGATTGTCAATTGAACTGATCAGAGTCTCCATCTTCTTTGGAGCTGAAGAATTTGAAGAAGTTGATGCCTTCCTTTTCTTCACAGCTGCACGTTCTGCAGCCTTGGTCTTCTTCGCATCTGATGCAAATGGAAGGATTGGAGTTGGTGTAGGTGCAGGAGGTGCAGAGGACTTTGGTTCATTTTCCTCAGGCACAACTGATGCAGTTGTCCTGATTTGTTCACTTTCCTCAGGCACATCACTAGTGGATGCCCTGGCAATATCTTCAGCGGCTGGAATGGAGTCATTAGCCCTGGCACTCTCATTTTCTTCAGCAGCCTGATTGTCATCAACGGTGCTGGCTTGTTCTTTAGTAGGCTGAGCAGATGCCTCAGCCTGAGTAACTTCAACGTGCACAGGTGGAGCAGCACTTGAAGTGAATTTCTTCGTCAGATTGACGAAATGCACCTTGGCGCCCTTCCAATCAGCATGGTAGCGATCAAATTCATCACTCAGCTGTTTGATTTCAACTTGCAAGGCAAGGAGCTGCTCAGGAGTGAGAGTGAGGACATTGTCCTTGAGGTAGCGTTGTTTCATGTACTGCGCTTTCTTCAAACTTCTGCCTTGTTCAAATTTCCATTTTTCTTCCTCACTGAAGGCAATAAGAACATGACTTTGACCAGGAGTGAGGTTCATCTCCGGCAAAGGCGTGTTAGGATCCTTGTGCCACTGGTCAATGTAGTCGAGGATCAACTTTGGATCCAGCATCAGCGGCACATTGCTGCCTTTGGCTCTAGCGGCCCTGGCTTGCCTGTCTATGATAATTTCGGCAAGTTCTCCATCATCAGCCTCATCATCATCAGAGGGTACGTGGAAGGCGACCTACTTCTTGTGAGGACTTGGTCGAGTGCCTCGTCCAGCAGTGGCCTTTTTCTTCAGTAGAGAGGGACCAGCTGAGGAAGTACGAGCAGCTGAGGAGCTTGCAGATGCTCCTGAGGCAATAGAGAAGCCTTGAGTCCTTTGGCACGTGGCGAGATGCATAGGTGCCGAGGATTTTGTCGGAGCGGCTGAAGACTTTGACGGAGGAGCTGAGGACTTTGAAGGAGCAGTCTGAGGAATTTGTCGTGAGGTCCTTGAGGAATCTGGCCTTGATGGCATAGCAGAGGAGCTTGGACGTGAGGGCATTGAAGGTGAAGCACTAGACTTATGTGCAGGCTTCTTGTGCATTGCCTTCTTTGGCTGACTAGCAGAGGCCTCAGCAGAGGCAGCAGCAGCAGAGTCTGCATTGAATTTCTTCACTGCTTCTTTTGCTTGCTTAGCCAGTTTGGCTTGGCGCTTTGCCCATTCATCAGGATAATCCTCACGCTTGAGGCTAGTGGGATCTGCCAACTGGCCTGGTGCCAATGGAGGTCTTGGGCATGGAGGGTTGAGTGCGAATTTCTTCATATACTTGGGAGTGACATATCTGTACTCCCTCAATTCTCGTGCCCATCTCCTCTCTATCCTTTGTATGTGCACCTTACGCTGATTCTTGTCCTCTTTGCCGAATTTGGCTTCATCAGGAGTGCAGTAGTCCTTGTATATGTCCTCAAGGATTTCAAACGCAGTATTGATCTCAGGCCTCTTTCCTCCCTTCTGTGGCCTTTTGTCACCCATTTTCTTCAGCTGAGGAATTTGAACAACTGAAGTTTCTGAAGAGGTATGCAACTTTTCTTCGAGGAACGCTGCAAATGAGTTAAGTTGATGAGAACCTAGTGTAAGTGCATCTAGTGCCCCTTAGTGATTTTGGTGTATTGAAGACTTATAGGTTAAGGGACTAATGCGTTTGTGAGTGTACACAGGTCTATAAGTCTATGAGGAGTTTGATATTTACAGAGAAAGTCGACCCCTAAAAATGAAGTTCTTCAATTGAAGACTTTGATATTCTAAAGACTTTCTGAAGACTTTGAAAGTGAAGAAATTGGTGTGACCTTGAAGATTTGGTATTCGTTTGTGGAACATGAAGCGTGAAGACTTTTGTTTTTGTAGTTTCATTTTCTCCTTCTTGAGTCATAGGAAACACCGTACTGTTAAAGCGGGTCGAGGAAATACTAAGGAAAAATTTCCATGTGATGCTCAACTCAAAATCCTACACCTACCAATCCCTTCGAGTGAAGCCTTTGGAAATCTCATACAGTTCAGTCACTTTCTTCAGTGACAGAGACGAAGTTCTTCTGGTCGCTGATGAATTTGTTTTGACTGAGGAGTTAGGAATTCGCCAGTGTGAATTACCTACACAGTGAGGAACATGATAGCCCTGAGGAATTTGAGAGTCAAATTTCCGACCGTTGATGTGCTGCGCGCCAGCTGTCCCAAAATATCTTATCCACCTAACGGTCATATCATTGAGGGGCATTTATGTCTTATCATGTTGGGCTGCTCCCTAGGCTATAAATAGCCGCCCCCTACAACCACTAGCTGGTTGGCTGCTCCGAGAGAACTTGACACTTGTCATTTGAGAGCAACCCATCCTCCGAGGACTTTGAGAGAAAATCATCAAGTGAGGAAAATCCCAAACCCAAACACCTACAAACCCCAAAGTGATTGAGCATCACTGAAGAAATTGATCCTGCGTGGATCCGACGCTTGTTACCTTTGAAGACTGTGCTTCTTCCAGACGGTTAGGCGTCAAGGTCTAGAGCATCCAAGAGGAATTGTGGATCGCCGAGTGACCAAGTCTGTGAAGGTTTGGAAGTCGCCTGAAGACTTACCACGAGTGATTGGACGAGGTCTGCGTGACCTTAGTTCAAGGAGAATACGGTGAGGACTGGGTGTCCTGAGCTGCGTGCTCAGCGGTTGGGTGTCCGGGACTGTGTGTCCTCGAGTTTAAATACTCATCCGCTCCAACCAGACGTACAACTGAGACAGCAGTTGGAACTGGTCTACCAAATCATTGTCTTCACCAACCTACTGGTTCTATTTCCTCAACCCTTTCATTTCCTCATTACTGTGTTGAGTGTTTGTTCATATCTCTGTTTGAAGACTTTGACTGAAGACTTTCTCAATTTCCTCAGTTTAATTTCTTCAGTCTGTTTGTCTTCATCTTGTGTTATCCTGTGATTACGCTTTCTGTACTCTGTGCTAGTCTTCATTTCATCATGATGACCATGCTTGTATTCTGTTATGCTTACTTCTGAGTACTTATTCCGCTGCTAATAGTTCTTCGCTAAGGAATTTCCTCACCGACAAATTCCTCAGTGAAGAATTCATAAAAATCGCCTATTCACCCCCC
>NC_041391.1:362493322-362547811 GCF_002162155.2 Triticum dicoccoides | reverse complement strand
ACATAACGCACTTTCAATTGGTATCAGAGCAAGGTACTCCCTTGTTCTGTGTGATTTTGGTTTAACCGCCTGGAGTTTTAGTTATGTCGACCGCAGGTATGAAGAAAGTGACATGCCCTATCTTTGACGGTCATGATTATCCCAAGTGGAAGGCCATGATGAGGAAGCGCCTCATGGCAAGGGACAGCGAGCTGTGGACCGTCACTGAGATTGGTCTTACTGATCTATGCAAGTCGGCGAACGCAGATGATATTCGCAAATACACTCGACTTGACTTCATGGCGAAGGATCTCATCTGTTCCTGCCTATCCAGAGATCAATTCAGGCACATTATGCATCGTTGCAATGCAAAGCTCATCTGGGACCGAATCTCCGACGTCTATGAAGGTCATCGAACCCGTCATGATCCTTGGTTTGAGGACTTCAAGGAATCTCTCAAAACGATGACTTTCGAACCGGATTCATCATCTTCTGCATCATGTCTCATGGCAAAGGATGTCGAGGTAACCGAATGTTCCTCATCTGAATTTAGTGACTGTGAATCTGATGATGATGAATCTGATGATGATATTGAACCTAGCTATACCAAACTTGTTTGCATTGCCACCAAACAACAACATGCCTTGGAAAAGGTTCAAAACATGCTAGATAAGAGTGATGATATGTTAGGTGAAGAAATGGATCGCACTAAAGCCCTGACTGAAAATCTTCACAGACTTCAGTCTAGGTTTGATAACCTTCAAAGTCATCATAACACTCTCTTATCTGATCATGAGAAACTTTCTTATGAATTTCTTCAAAGAAAGCAAGGTCTTGAGAAGCTAAGAGTGAGTTATGAAGATCTTCAGAAGGAGCGCGATTCATTACTTGCTCAACAAATCAGCACTTCTCAGGAAGAATTTGTTCCCCCATGCTTAAAATGCATTGAACGTGAATCTGCTAATTCTTCACCTGAATGTTCAAATGCTTCAACTGTTACAAATTCTTCACCTGCCTCTACTATCACTAATTCCTCATCTGAGGACATTGCTAGTATCACTAACGATGCAGGGCTGAAGGAACTGTACACGACAGGCATGTATAAAAGCCTCAAAGGGCATCAGATTCTTTGTGATGTGCTCAAAAAGCAGATCCTCAACAGAAACCCTAGGAAAGAGGATATTGCCTTTGAGAGGAAACTTAATGCTGATGGAACATATTGGAAGCCTGAGCAGTACCCCAAAACCTCATGGGTTGCTGCAAAGGGACCTCCAGTTGATCCATCCATGTTATCTGGCTTTACATGTGAATCTCCTCATTCTTCTGATGAGTCATTTGACTCCAACTATAAACTGTTCAAAAATCAGAATGGTGAAGTATTTGCTAGATATGTTGGGACTAACTGCAGGAACGGTTCCCCTATGAAGAAAATCTGGGTTCCCAAAAGTTATGTTGAAAGTCTTCATGTGAATGTCCTCATGACACCACCTGTGAAGAATAGGAACCCCAGAACAAACTCTTCATATGGACCTAATTCTTCATATGGATCCAAGTCCTCATATGGACCAAATTCCTCATGTGGATCAAATTCTTCAAATGGATCAAAGTCCTCATATGATTATCATCGTGCTAACAACTCTATTTCGCAGGGTAGAGCTAAGGGCTATGAATATGCACATTATTCTTCAAATCATTATGTTCATAAGTCCTTGAAGAATTTCTCTGCTTATTCATATGCTTACCCTAACCCCTCTTATGTGAAACGAAATGGTTTGGCTTCTATGCCACCATTCTCGTATGGTGCTCGCAGAGTGATGAACTCTTTGCCACCCCTTCAGATGTGGGTGGTGAAGAAAAAGAACTAATCTCTTCTGCAGGGTCAGGTCTCCAGATGTGCCTTAACATCTAAAGAATTTGCTGGGGACCTGACAAAATTGCCTGAAAGGACGCAGGCTAACCATGATGAAATGAACTTTCATTTCACACGTCCTCATACTGCTATATCTGTTTACCGCTTGATGAAATTCATCTGATGAACTTGATATCATATTCTTCACTGATGAAGCATATGAGATTGTAAGTTACACTAATTCATCTGCAGGATGATCAACCCAAAACCACTGAATGGGTCCTCGATAGTGGATGTACAAATCACATGACTGGTGACAAGAATCTTTTGATGGATGCATCCTTATCACCGTCACATCTGAAGCATATCATCTTTGCTGACAAAGGCAAGAGTCAGGTATTGGGTCTTGGTAAGGTTGCGATCTCTAAGGATAAACACATGGACAAAGTCATGCTTGTTGAGTCCTTAGGATACAACCTCATGTCAGTCTCAATGCTTTGTGATCTTGATATGGTTGTTGTCTTTGGCAAGTATCGCTGTGTTGTGATTATGGAAGCTGACAATTCCAAAGTCTTCGAAGGCTTTAGGAGAGGAGATTTGTATATTGTTGATTTCTCTACAGGACCACAACCAGCCGTGTGTCTACTTGCAAAAGCTTCAGAAGGCTGGCTATGGCATCGACGACTTGGTCACGCAGGCATGAGGAATTTGCACACGCTTGCGAAGAAGAAGCATGTCATTGGCATTGAGAATGTCAAATTCCTCAAGGATCACTTATGCGGAGCCTGTGAAGCTGGAAAAATGACCAAGGCCAAGCATCTAGCAAAGACTATCATGACCACTACTCGTCCATTCGAATTGCTTCACATGGACCTCTTCGGACCTAATCATTACTCAACAGTCTCTAATGCTGCATCTCTATATGGTTTTGTCATTGTTGATGATTACTCTCGATATACATGGGTACACATTGTTACTTAGAAACATGAAGTGCAGGAAGTCTTCAAACGATTTTCCTCGAGGGCTTCAACCAACTTTGGTGTGAAGATCAAGCACATCAGAAGTGACAATGGAACTGAGTTCAAGAATTTCGGCCTTGATATCTTGATGAACTTGGTATTACTCATGAGTTATCTGCTCCTTATACTCCTCAGCAAAATGGCGTCGTGGAGCGCAAGAACAGAATTCTTGTTGAGATGGCTCGCACTATGCTTGATGAATATAAAACGCCTCATCGTTTTTGGATTGATGCAATTGATACTGCGTGCCACATCATCAACAGAGTATATCTTCACAAATTCTTCAAGAAGACGGCCTATGAACTCCTCACTGACAAGAAACCCAATGTGAGTTATTTCAAAGTCTTCGGTGCTAAATGTTGGATTAGAGATCCACACCACAATTCTAAATTTGCACCCAAAGCACATGAAGGTTTTATGCTTAGTTACGGAAAGGACTCGCACACCTACAGAGTCTTCAACATCGCTCTTCACAAGATTGTTGAAAATGTAGATGTGCGGTTCGATGAAACTAATGGCTCGCAAAGAGAGCACCTACCTTCTGTGTTAGATGAACCAGCACCTGAGGATTCTATCAAATTCAAGGCAACTGAGGATGTCATTCCTACTGAAGAATTTGTTGAAGAATTCATTCCAGTACGCGAAGAACGTCGAGCTGATGCACATGAAGATACTGCTGAAGACAATGGTGCTGAGGAAAATGATCAAACTCCTCAGCGACAACCAGCTCATCCTCGCGTTGCAAAAGAAGTGCAAGTGGAGAAGATCATCGATGACATTAGAGCACCAGGTCCTCTCACACGCTCAAAAGCTTCGCATTTATCTAACTTTTGTGGGCACTATGCTTTTGTCTCTATCACAGAGCCCACTAAGGTAGATGAAGCATTTTTGGAGCCGGAGTGGATTCAGGCTATGCAAGAAGAATTACATCAGTTCGAGCTCAACAATGTCTGGGAACTGGTCAAATGTCCAGAGCCTCGCAAGCATAATATCATTGGCACAAAGTGGATCTACCACAACAAGCAAGATGAAAATGGCCTTGTGGTAAGGAATAAGGCACGACTGGTAGCTCAAGGCTACACACAGGTTGAAGGAATTGATTTCGATGAAACTTTTGCACCTGTTGCTAGACTTGAGGCTATTCGCATATTACTTGCTTATGCTAATCATCATGATATCATCTTATATCAAATGGATGTGAAAAGTGCATTCCTCAATGGTAAGCTTGAGGAAGAAGTATATGTTGCTCAACCCCCAGGTTTTGAAGATCCAAAGAATCCTGACAAAGTCTTCAGACTTAATAAGGCCCTCTATGGCCTCAAGCAAGCCCCTCGGGCGTGGTATGATACATTGAAGGAATTCTTCGTGAAGAATGGCTTCACACCCGGTTCACTCGACCCTACTCTCTTTACTAAATCTTATGATGGTGAATTGTTTGTGTGCCAAATATATGTTGATGACATTATCTTTGGCTGTACTGACCAACATTATAGTGATGAATTTGCCTATATAATGAGTGAAGAATATCAAATGTCTATGATGGGAGAGTTGAAATTCTTCTTAGGTCTTCAAATTCGTCAACAGCGCAATGGCATATTCATATCTCAGGAGAAATACCTCAAAGATGTACTGAGGAAATTCGGCATGCAAGATTGCAAAGGCGTCAAAATTCCTATGCCCACAAAAGGCCATCTATGCACTGATGAAAATGGTATTGACTTTGATCACAAGGTATACCGCTCCATGATTGGTTCTTTATTGTACTTATGTGCATCTAGGCCAGATATAATGCTTAGTGTTTGCATGTGTGCCCGATTTCAAGCTGCACGGAAGGAATCACACAATAAGGCTGTGAAGCATATTCTTCGATATCTAGCTCACACACCAACACTAGGATTATGGTATCCCAAGGGCTCTGTTTTTGATCTCATTGGATATTCTGACTCTGACTATGTTGGTGATCGTGTGGACCGCAAGTCAACTTCTGGCACTTGTCATTTCCTCGGACGATCTTTGTCTGTTGGTCCTCGAAGAAACAGAATTGCGTATCACTGTCTACTGCGGAAGCTGAATACATTGCTGCTGGCTCTTGCTGTGCTCAACTGCTTTGGATGAAGCAAACACTCAAGGACTATGGTGTCAATGTGAAGAATGTGCCTCTCCTCTGCGACAATGAGAGTGCCATCAAGATTGCTCACAACCCAGTTCAGCATCCGAAGACAAAGCACATTCAGATTCGTCATCATTTTCTTCGTGATCATGTGTTGAAGGGCGACATCTCCATCGAGCACGTGAAGACTGAAGAACAGCTAGCTGATATCTTCACTAAGCCCTTGGATGAGAAGAGATTTAGCAAGTTGCCGTGTGAGCTAAATATCTTAGAATCTTCGAATGTTCTTTGAAAACGACACACATCCTAACACTTATGCAAAATTGATGACTTAGATGTGCAACACATGAAGAAACGTTTTTCTTCAATCAATGAAGAATAACACTCTAAGTGTGAAGAAATTAATGAAGAATTTGATCCTCAGAACCCTACGACAATTGTACGCGGTGTCTGAAATCATAATTCTTATACGGTGGGTCACGCCACCACAAAAAGTTGAAAATCTTCAATTTGAGTTATTCCTCAGTTTTGAAATTCTTCAGTTTTTCAAATTCTTCAACTTTGCAAAATCTTCATTGTTTCCTTCGTTTTTCTTCATTGGCTATATATATATATATATATATATATATATATATATATATATATATATATATATATGAGTTTATGTCCTCTACAGCACTCACTTATAGCTAATTCTTCAAGTTGCTTTTTCTGCTAAGTGAATGTGATCGGACCCTTCCCCCTCTATGCTATACTCAACCCAATCTATTCACAGATTCTTCATATGCGTTCTATTTGAAACTCGTTCAAAATCTTCACTGTGTCCTTGTCAGGTGAAGAAATTGCGAACGAAACTTTAAAACAAATCTTATCCAAATTTTCGGTTTTGCCGCTCAAACTGTTCCGCATCCCACGATGCATTATTCTATTCACCCACGATCGTACATGATCTCCACTACACAGTATGTGGGTGACACATGTCGTGAGAAGGAGAATGGTCAGGGGCACGTTCGTCCTAAATCTTCGGGCGAACAGTTTTTCACTGCCTCTATAAATACCCCTCTCTCCATCCTCACTTCTTTTACTCCGCTCGACCTCTCTCTCCTGCTCGAGCTCCTCAAACCCTAGCGCCGCCGCTACTCCATCATCGCCGGTGAGGAAGAGCTTTGCTGCCTCGACCTCGTCGCCGTCGTACTCACGCCGACCGCGGAAATCTTCACTCCGCCGCCGCCGTAGCTGTCTTCCTCCGTCGAGTTAGGGCAAGGAAGATCTAACCTGACGAACTTCCCATCTGTTCTTCTCAGATCGTCGTGTTCTTCACTTTGGGTAATTAAAAGTTACTTTTATTACTCGCGTTGATTCTCAAGCTTTCCTGAAAATCTTCAAAGGTGTTTATTCTTCAAATCTTCACACATATGAACATCACTCACATCATATGATCTTGAACTGTTTCTCTAAGCAATCATTTTCTTCAAGATTCCCTAATTGTGTGGATCGTCGATCTATACAACTCTGGAACCTAAGACAAGAACGCTTAGTGAAATTCCTCAAGGTTCATCTGGTCAAATTCCTCAAAACTTGTTCTTTTCGAAAAACCTTCTCAGAACGCATATGACCTCTCTGAATTCCTCACACCTGTACTCTGTTCACAGGTACTCATGTTTGCTGCTAAATCACTAGGTTCTCATCAACTTAACTCATTTGCAGCGTTCCTCGAAGAAAAACTGCATACTTCTTCAAAGAACTCAATTGTTCAAATTCCTCAACTAAAGAATATGGCAGACGGTAAGAAGCCGCAGAAAGGAGGAAAGAAACCTGAGGTTATGACTGCGTTTGAAATCCCTGAGGAAATTTATGCTGACTATTGCACACCTGATGAAGCAAAATTTGGCAAAGAAAACAAAAATCAGCGCAAGGTGCGCATTCAGAAGATTGAACGGAGATGGGCAAGGGAATGGAGGGAATACAGATATGTGACTCCAAAGTACATGAAGAAATTCGCCCTCAATCCTCCATGCCAAGAGCTCCATTGGTACCTGGCCAAGTAGCTGATCCCACAAGCATCAAACGTGGTGAGGACTTTCCTGAAGAATGGGCTAAGCGCCAAGCTAAATTGGCAAGACAAGCCAAGGAGGCTATGAAGAAATTCAATGAGGATTCTGCCACTGCTACTGCTACTGAGGCCTCGGTCAAACCGAGGAAATCCATGCCAAAGAAGCCTGCTTGTAAGCCAAGTGCTTCACCAACAGCGCCCTCACGACCAAGTTCCTCAGCAGCGCCCTCACGGCTAAGTTCCTCAGCAGCGCCCTCACGGCAAATTCCTCACACTGCTACTGCTCCACCAAAGTCATCATCTGGCCCGACTCTGCTGAAGACCAAAGCAACAGCTGGACGAGGTCCTCGGGCAAGTCCAAAGAAGAAACAGGTCACATTCCATGTGCCCTCTAATGATGAAGCTTTTGATGATGAACTTGCAGAAATCATCAGAGACAGACAAGTGAAGGCCGCTAGAGCCAAAGGCACATCTGTGCCACTGCTGTTGGATCCGAGGAAAATCCTCGATTATATTGATCTTTGGCACAAGGATCCAAACACCCCAATGCCTGATTTTCATCTGACTCCTGGACAAAGTCATATGTTGACCCATTTCATCACTGAAGAGAAATGGAAGTTTGAAAAGGCAAGAGAGATTAAGAAAGCTCAATACAGAAAGGAGAAGCTCCTGAAGAAAAACATTGTTAGAATGACACCTGAGGAACTTCTCCAGGCTCAGTCTGAAATTCAAGCCCTCAGCAATGACTTTGATGCCTACTATGCTGATTGGCAAGGAGCCAAAGTCAGATTCGTCAACCTGACGAAGAAATTCACCAATGTTGCTGCCCCAACGTAACATGAAATTCCTCAGGCTGAAGTCTCAGCTCAGCCGACTGAAGAACATGCCAGCACCGCTGATGAAGTTCAGGCTGCTGATGAAAATGCTAGTTCCAGGGCTGATGATCCCATTCCAGCCGCTGAAGAAATTGCCAGGGCATCCACTAGTGGTGCGCCTGAAGAAATTGAAGAAGTCAGGGCAACTGCATTAGTTGCGCCTGAAGAAAATCAACCAGATTCCTCAGCTCCATCTGCACCTACACCAACACCAATTCTTCCATCTGCCTTTGATGTGAAAAAGACCAAGGCTGCAGAGTGAGCTGCAGTGAAGAAAAGGAAGGCATCAGCTGTGTCAAATTCTTCGGCTGCGAAGAAAATGAAGCCAATGACCAGCTCACTTGAAAATCCAATTGATACTGTTCCGATTTCCTCCATGCCATCAAAGGACCTTGTTCCTTTTGGAGAAGACTATGAGATCCCAATCGGATCTGATGAAGAACATCATTCTGCTGCTTCATTAGAGCAGATTGATGAAGAAATTGAAGTGGACGCAATCCCTTCAACGCCAGTCATTTCCTCGCCTATGCCTCAGTTCACAGCTGAAGAGGCTGGTGTTGAGGAAATTGAAGATGAAGATGTGGATATAGGGTGCACCACACCTGTGATGAATGATGACTTTTGGGAAAGTCAGCATCCCAATACTCCTCTCTTCACCCTGATCCAACAGATTCCTCAGTCCCCTGCACCAACGGTTCAAATGGGCTCTAAAGAAACTCAACCCACTCTCTCTGTGCATGAAGAAATTCCAGCCACTAGTGCTGATGAACCTGCTGCTGCTGATCCTCAGATTGCACCTGTTGAGGAACAAGAAATTCCTCAGCCTGAAGAACCTGAGCTCGCGATTCCTGAGGTGGTGATGCAACTCACTGACACCCCTCTACCAAAGCAAAAGAATCCATTCTCAAGCAAACAGAAGTTCAAGGCTGAAGATTTCTTTGCCGAGCATGTATTCTTCACTGATTATAATCCATATGATTCTGCTCGCATAAGGAAAAGGCGTTTCTGGACTGCCAGCCAAGCCAATTTCTATTCCTCAGTGCTCTTCAACAAAGACAAAGTCTTCGATCATGCACATATTCCTCATGTGGACATGGAGTCTCTGCCCGGCTTTGAGCCAGTCCTCAATGTTCTTCACGATGCAGGACTTCTGAATTTCTGCATTGATATCTATGACTGGAATGAAGAACTCATTCTTCAATTCTATGCAACTCTGCACATCATCGGAGACGCTGAAGACGTGAACTCCTGGGTATTAGACTGGATGTCTGAAAATACTCACTACAAGGCACCAGCAACTGAATTGCTTCGTGCTCTACCACTCAGTCCTCCACTTGATGATGCTCGTTGTATCTACAACGAACCAGAACTTTCAAATCACTATATGCAAGTGCTGATGAAGCCTTTGAAGCCAAGGCAGGCCCCACGAACCAAATTCCTCGTCAAGGAATTACTGTATGTGCCTCGGACTGTCTATCGAATTCTGACGAAGACAATGAGTCCCATCAAAGGCCACGACTCAAATGATGAAGAAGTCGTTGGCATCATGAAGAATATGCTTTTCAACATCATTCATGGCGTTCCCGTCAACTTCCATGATTTGGACTCTGGCCAATATTGCTATGTCACCATTCGAGCTGAAGCCCTATGCTCCTTGGATTATGAGATTCATCAGGGCAAGATCTTCACTGAATTACAAAGCTGACACTCTGAACCACGGTAGCTACTTGCCTCCCATTGAAGTCCTCAAACGGACAGTTTCATCATCTGATGATAAAGGCAAGGCCGCTGCTGTGATCGATGAAGGCATTCGTCCATTGGATGGTCAATTTCACAAGGCTGCATCTTACTCTACCAATGACGATTCTGCCACACATGACTCTGCCGCAAATACCTCAGCCAAGCAAAATCCTCAAGCCACAGCACCCAGGGTGATGACTGACCGTGAGTTACTCCTCAGTCTTCATCAGAAGGTTGATCGCAATCATAAATGGGTCGAGCGTCAGTTTGATTCAATTCTTCACAACATGACCTCAACACATAATGCAGTGAAGAAAAACCAATACTACCTCCATGAACCTTCAACCGTACCTGGGCTGTTCTCTCTCATGTCTACAGCGCTGCAGATCTGAAGAATATGGGTCTCAAGGAAGAATTTGACTGGTCTGCACCTCCACCGAAGAAATTCAAGAAGGTCAAAGTTCCTTCCTTGGTGGCCAGCTCTTATTCTTCATCGCATGACACTGATGAGTATGAAGACTTGGACGACACTGCGGCAGGCCCTACTACAACAACCGACCCCAACAACGCTGGCGCTCCTCCATCAACTTGATATTCTTCAGGGGCGTTAGTCCTCAGTTTCAATCCTTTTGGTCATTTGATGACAAAGGGGGAGAAATCTGATTTAGTCTTCAAGTGGGTTTATATTAAGGGCATTTTTTTAAGTTACAACTCTCGTCTTCTGAGACTTTTATTTGGATCGAGTTGTAATCTTAAACCCGATGGTGCGCCGATACTTTTGTTGCATTATGCTTTGCATGCTTATTCCTCATTAATGACATTGCACGCATGCTGAATCACATCAGGCACCATATTTCATCATGCATTTCAAATTCCTCATATTATATATCAAATGCGTGTATGAATTACAAGATATAGGGGGAGATCTCCATGATTCAACTCTTCAAATGTGCATTGCCTCAAAAGAAAATTCCTCACTATGCACATCTTCAGGGGGAGTTCTACTATATCTTGTAATCAAATTCCTCAATATCAGTGTATACACTTCATATGTTTATCCCCGTTGAAAACTTAACCTATGTTGTCATCAATCACCAAAAGGGGGAGATTGTAAGTGCATCTAGTGCCCCTTAGTGATTTTGGTGTATTGAAGACTTATAGGTTAAGGGACTAATGCGTTTGTGAGTGTACACAGGTCTATAAGTCTATGAGGAGTTTGATATTTACAGAGAAAGTCGACCCCTAAAAATGAAGTTCTTCAATTGAAGACTTTGATATTCTAAAGACTTTCTGAAGACTTTGAAAGTGAAGAAATTGGTGTGACCTTGAAGATTTGGTATTCATTTGTGGAACATGAAGCGTGAAGACTTTTGTTTTTGTAGTTCCATTTTATCCTTCTTGAGTCATAGGAAACACCGTACTGTTAAAGGGGGTCGAGGAAATACTAAGGAAAAATTTCCATGTGATGCTCAACTCAAAATCCTACACCTACCAATCCCTTCGAGTGAAGCCTTTGGAAATCTCATACAGTTCAGTCACTTTCTTCAGTGACAGAGACGAAGTTCTTCTGGTCGCTGATGAATTTGTTCTGACTGAGGAGTTAGGAATTCGCTAGTGCGAATTACCTACACAGTGAGGAACATGATAGCCCTGAGGAATTTGAGAGTCAAATTTCCGACCGTTGCTGTGCTGCGCGCCAGCTGTCCCAAAATATCTTATCCACCTAACAGTCATATCATTGAGGGGCATTTATGTCTTATCATGTCGGGCTGCTCCCTAGGCTATAAATAGCCGCCCCCTACAACCACTAGCTGGTTGGCTACTCCGAGAGAACTTGACACTTGTCATTTGAGAGCAACCCATCCTCCGAGGACTTTGAGCGAAAATCATCAAGTGAGGAAAATCCCAAACCCAAACACCTACAAACCCCAAAGTGATTGAGCATCACTAAAGAAATTGATCCTGCGTGGATCCGACGCTTGTTACCTTTGAAGATTGTGCTTCTTCGAGACGGTTAGGCGTCAAGGTCTAGAGCATCCAAGAGGAATTGTGGATCGCCGAGTGACCAAGTCTGTGAAGGTTTGGAAGTCGCCTGAAGACTTACCACGAGTGATTGGACGAGGTCTACGTGACCTTAGTTCAAGGAGAATACGGTGAGGACTGGGTGTCCTGAGATGCGTGCTCAACGACTGGGTGTCTGGGACTATGTGTCCTCGAGTTTAAATACTCAGCCGCTCCAACCAGACGTACAACTGAGACAGCAGTTGGAACTGGTCTACCAAATCATTGTCTTCACCAACCTACTGGTTCTATTTCCTCAACCCTTTCATTTCCTCATTACTGTGTTGAGTGTTTGTTCATATCTGTGTTTGAAGACTTTGACTGAAGACTTTCTCAATTTCCTCAGTTCAATTTCTTCAGTCTGTTTGTCTTCATCTTGTGTTATCCTGTGATTACGCTTTCTGTACTCTGTGCTAGTCTTCATTTCATCATGATGACCATGCTTGTATTCTGTTATGCTTACTTCTGAGTACTTATTCTGCTGCTAATAGTTCTTCGCTAAGGAATTTCCTCACCAGCAAATTCCTCACTGAAGAATTCATAAAAATCACCTATTCACCCCCCCCTCTAGTCATCATAACGCACTTTCACCTAGTGATTTAGCAGCGGACATTTGTACCTGTGAACAGAGTATAGTTGCGAGGAATTTGGAGAGGTCATATGCGTTCTCAGAAGGTTTTTCAAAAAGAATAGGTTTTGACAATTTTGACCAGATGAGTCTTGAGGAATTTCACTAAGTGTTCTTTGTCTTAGGTTCCAGAGTTGTATAGATTGAGAATCCACACAATTGAGGAATCTTGAAGAAAATCATTGCTTAGAGAAACGAATCAAGAGCAGATGACGTGTGAGGTGTTCATGTGTGTGAAGATTTGAAGAATAAACACCTTTGAAGATTTTCAGGAAAGCTTGAGAATCAAAGCGAGCAGTAAAAGTAACTTTTAATTACTCGAAGTGAAGAACACGACGAACTGGGAAGAACAGATGTGAAGTTCGTCAGGTCAGATCTTCCACGCCCTAACTTGGCAGAGGAAGACAGCTACGGCGGTGGCGGAGTGAAGAAATCCGCAACCGGTGCGAGTACGACGGCGATGAGGTCGAGGCAGTGAAGCTCTTCCTCACCGGCGATGATGAAGTAGCGGTGGCGCTAGGGTTTTGGGAAGCTCGAGCGGGAGAGAGCGCGAGCGAGGTGAAAATGAAGTGAGGAAGAGACAGGGGTATTTATAGAGGGAGTGAAAAATTGTTCAACCGAGGAAATCAGACGAACATGCCCCTGGCCCCTTCCCATTCGCTTGACATGTGTCACCCACGTACTGAGAGGTGGCGATCGTGTAGGATCATGGGTGAATATATAAGTATTGTTGTGAGAAGCGGAACGGTTTGAGCGGCAAAGCCGAAAATTCAGATAAGATAAGTTAAAAGTTCTGTTCGCAATTTCTCCAGCTGTCAAGGACACAATGAAGAATTTAAACGAGTTTCAAATAGAACACATATGAGGAATTTGTGAATAGACTGGGTTATTTATCATAGAGGGGGAAGGGTCCGATCACATTCACTTAGCAGAAGAAATCAACTTGAAGAAATAACAATAAGTGAATGTTGTAGAGGACATTAAATTCTCATATATATATATATATATATATATATATATATATATATATATATATATATATATATATATATAGTCAAATGAAGAACAACATCGAAAAGAGTGAAGACAATGCAAAGTTGAAGAATTTGAAAAACTGAGGAATTTCAAAAACGAAGAAAAACTCATATTGAAGATTTTCAACTTTGGTTGGTGGCGTAACCCACCGTATAAGAAAGCTGATTTCAGACACCGCGTACAATTGTCGTAGGGCTCTGAGAATCAATTTCTTCATTAATTTCTTCACACTTAGAGGGTTAGTCTTCATTAATTGAAGAAAAACGTTACTTTGTGTGTTGCGCATCTAAGTCATCAAGTCAGCATAAGTGTTAGGAGGTGTGTCCATTTCAAAGAACATTCGAGGATTCTAGGATATTTAGCTCACACCGCAACTTGCTAAATCTCTTCTCATCCAAGGGCTTAGTGAAGATATCGGCCAGCTGATCTTCAGTGCTGACGTGGTCCATAAAGATGTCGCCCTTCAACACATGATCACGAAGAAAATGATGACGAATCTGGATGTGCTTGGTCTTCGAGTGCTAAACTGGGTTATGAGCAATCTTGATGGCACTCTCTTTGCCACAGTAGAGAGGCACATTCTTCACGTTGACGCCATAGTCCTTGAGTGTTTGCTTCATCCATAGTAGTTGAGCATAGCACGATCCAGCAGCAATGTACTCAGCTTCCGCAGTGGAGAGAGATACGCAGTTCTGTTTCTTCGAGGACTAACAGACCAAAGATCGTCCGAGGAAATGACATGTACCAGATGTTGACTTGTGGTCCACGCGATCGCCAGCATAGTCGAAGTCTGAATGTCCAGTGAGATCAAAAGTGGAGCTCTTGGGATACCGTAATCCAAGTGTTGGTGTGTGAGCTAAGTATCGAAGAATATGCTTCACAGCCTTATGGTGTGATTCCTTCGGTGTAGCTTGAAATCGGGCACACATGCAAACTCTAAGCATAATATCTGGCCTAGATGCACATAGGTACAATAAAGAACCAATCATGGAGTGGTACACCTTTTGATCGAAGTCTTTACCATTTTCATCAGTGCATAGATGGCCATTTGTGGGCATTGGAATTTTGACCCCTTTGCAATCTTGCATGCCGAATTTCCTGAATACGTCCTTGAGGTATTTCTCCTGAGATATGAATATTCCATTGTGCTATTGACGAATTTGAAGACCTAAAAAGAATTTCAACTCCCCCATCATAGACATTTGATATTCTTCACTCATCATATAGGCAAATTCATCACTATATCATTGGTCAGTACAGCCGAAAATGATATCATCAACATATATTTGGCACACAAACAATTCACCATCATAAGACTTAGTGAAAAGAGTTGGGTCGAGTGAACCGGGTTTGAAGCCTTTCTTCATGAGGAATTCCTTCAAAGTATCATACCATGCCCGAGGGGCTTGCTTGAGGCCATACAGGGCCTTGTTGAGCTTGAAGACTTTGTCGGGATTCTTTGGATCTTCAAAACCTGGGGGTTGAGCAACATATACTTCTTCCTCAAGCTTACCATTGAGGAATGCACTTTTCACATCCATTTGTTGTAAGATAATATCATGATGGTTAGCATAAGCAAGTAATATGCGAATAGCCTCAAGTCTAGCAACAGGTGCAAAAGTTTCATCGAAGTCAATTCCTTCAACCTGTGTGTAGCCTTGAGCTACAAGTCGTGCCTTATTCCTCACCACAAGGCCATTTTCATCTTGCTTGTTGCGGTAGATCCACTTTGTGCCAATAATGTTGTGCTTGCAAGGATCTGGACGTTTGACCAGTTCCCAGACATTGTTGAGCTCGAACTGATGTAATTCTTCTTGCATAGCTTGAATCCACTCAGGCTCTAGAAATGCTTCATCTACCTTGGTGGGCTCTGTGATAGAGACAAACGCAAAGTGCCCACAAAAGTTAGATAAATGTGAAGCTTATGAGCGTGTGAGAGGACCTGGTACTTCAATGTCATCGATGATCTTCTCGATTTGCACTTCGTTTGCAATACGAGGATGAGCAGGTTGTCTTCGAGGAATTTGATCTGCATTTTCTTCAGGAGCATTTTCCTCAGCACCATTTTCTTCAGGTGCGCCAACTCGACGTTCATCATGTTCTGGAATGAATTCTTCAGCAGATTCTTCAGTAGGAATGACATCCTCGGTGGCTTTGAACTTGATAGAATCCTCAGGTGCTGGTTCATCTATCACAGAAGGTAGGTGCTCTCTTTGCGAGCCATTAGTTTCATCGAACCGCACATCCACAGTTTCAACAACCTTGTGAAGAACGTTGTTGAAGACTTTGTAGGTGTGCAAGTCCTTTCCGTAACCAAGCATGAAACCCTCATGTGCTTTCGGTGCAAATTTAGAATTGAGATGAGGATCTCTAATCCAACATTTAGCACCGAAGACTTTGAAGTAACTTACATTGGGTTTCTTGTCAGTGAGGAGTTCATAGGCAGTCTTCTTGAAGAATTTGTGAAGATATACTCTGTTGATGATGTGGCATGCAGTATCAATTGCCTCACTCCAGAAACGATGAGGCGTCTTGTATCCATCAAACATAGTGTGAGCCATCTCAACAAGAGTTCTGTTCTTGCGCTCCACGACGCCATTCTGTTGAGGAGTATAAGGAGCAGATAACTCATGAGTAATACCAAGTTCATCAAGATAGTCATCAAGACCAGAATTCTTGAACTCAGTTCCATTTTCACTCCTGATGTGCTTTATCTTCACACCAAAGTTGGTTGAAGCCCTCGAGGAAAATCGTTTGAAGACTTCCTGCACCTCATGTTTGTAAGTGACAATGTGTACCCATGTGTAACGAGAATAATCATCAACAATAACAAAGCCAAATAGAGATGCATCATTTGTAACAGCAGAATAATGATTAGGACCAAAGAGATCCATGTGAAGCAATTCAAATGGTCGAGTGGTAGTCAAGATAGTCTTCGCTGGATGCTTGGCCTTTGTCATCTTCCCAGCTTCACAGGCTCCGCATAAGTGATCCTTGAGGAATTTGACATTCTCAATGCCAATGACATGCTTCTTCTTTGCGAGCGTATGAAGATTCCTCATGCCAGCATGACCAAGTCGTCGAAGCCATAGCTAGCCTTCTGAAGCTTTTGCAAGTAAGCACACTGCAGGCTGTGGTCCTGTAGAGAAATCAACAATGTACAAGTCTCCTCTCCTAAAGCCTTCGAAGACTTTGGAATTGTCAGCTTCCAAGATCACAACACAACGATACTTGCCAAAGACATCAACCATATCAAGATCACAAATCATTGAGACAAACTGTAGGACCTTGAGAAGAGGTGTCTAGAGGGGGGGTGATTACACACTAAGTACCAAAGTTGCAGTTTTTAACTTCTTTAAGTTTAAGTGGAGTTTAGGCACAAGTTTAACATTCACAATACATAACAAGCAAGCATGCAAAGAGTATATGAGCAGCGGAAAGTAAAGCATGCAACTTGCAAGAATGTAAAGGGAAGGGTTTTGGAGGATTCAAACGCAATTGGAGACACGGATGTTTTTGTCGTGGTTCCGATAGGTGGTGCTATCGTACATCCACGTTGATGGAGACTTCAACCCACGAAGGGTAACGGTTGCGCGAGTCCACGAAGGACTCCACCCATGAAGGGTCCATGAAGAAGCAACATTGTCTATCCCACCATGGCCGTCACCCACGAAGGACTTGCCTCACTAGCGATAGATCTTCACGAAGTAGGCGATCTCCTTGCCCTTACAAACTCCTTGGTTCAACTCCACAATCTTATCGGAGGCTCCCAAGTGACACCTAGCCAATCTAGGAGACACTCTCCAAGAAGTAACAAATGGTGTGTTGATGATGAACTCCTTGCTCTTGTGCTTCAAATGATAGTCTCCCCAACACTCAACTCTCTCTCATGGGATTTGGATCTGGTGGAAAGAAGATTTGAGTGGAAAGCAACTTGGGGAAGGCTAGAGATCAAGATTCATATGGTAGGAATGGAATATCTTGGCCTCAACACATGAGTAGGTAGTTCTCTTTCAGAAAATGTATGCTGGAAGTGTAGGTTCAGTCTGATGGCTCTCTCCACGAATGAAGAGGAGGTGGAGGGGTATATATAGCCTCCACACAAAATCTAACCGTTACACACAATTTACCAAACTCGGTGGGACCGAATCAACAAACTCGGTCGGACCGATTTAGTAAACCTAATGACCGTTAGGATTTTCAGTGGGACCTATATGCAACTCTGTAGGACCGATATGGTTAGGGTTAGGGCATAACGTAATCTCGGTGAGACCGATTTTGGTAATTAGCTAACCAGAGAGTTGGTCAGGCAAACTCGGTTGGACCGATTACACAAACTCGGTAGGACCAATTTTGATAACGAGTCAACCAGGAAGCTTGCATTGTAATCTCGGTAGTACCGATTGCTCAAACTCAGTGAGACCGATTTTGGTAATGGACATACATAGAGAGATTACAATCCCATCTCGGTGAGACCGAGATCCCTATCGGTGAGACCGATTTGTCTAGGGTTTGTGGCAGTGGCTATGACATCTGAACTCGGTGGCGACGGATAGAAAGAATCGGTATGGCCGAGTTTGACTTTGGGTTTAGGTCATATGTGGATGTGAGAAAGTAGTTGAGGGTTTTTTGAGCATATCACTAAGCACTTGAAGCAAGAGGCTCATTAAGCAACACCTCATCCCTCCTTGATAGTATTGGCTTTTCCTATAGACTCAATGTGATCTTGGATCACTAAACTGTAAAATGAAGAGTCTTGAGCTTGAATCTTGAGCCAATCCTTTGTCCTTAGCATCTTGAAGGAGTTCCCACATCCTTTAGTCCATGCCACTCCATTGTTGAACTTATCTGAAACATACTAGATAAAAGTGTTAGTCCAACAAGAGATATGTTGACATTAATTACCAAAACCACCTAGGGAGCACTTGTGCTTTCAATCTCCCCCTTTTTGGTAATTGATGACAACATACATCAAAGCTTTAGATAAGGATATAAAGAATAGCAAGTAAAGCTTTGGAAAGACATGTAACAAGCATAGGCTCCCCCTACATGTATGCAATCATGTGAGTATGGAATATAGAAGCATGTGAGAGCATAACCATGATAGAGCAGGCAATGTGTTACATGTATCTTGGCCATATGCATCAGAGCAAAGAATATTAAAGAAAATACCTTCATGCCCATGAGTCCTTCTTGCAAACAGTATGTACATCAGCAAGAATTCCTCATACACATGATTGTGATGCATATACTTACCTTGTAGTCTTGAGTTGGCTTAGGATGGAATGAACCTGCGTAAACAAGGTTAGATAACACAGGTACATCTACTAGCCAGAGCAAACAGAAGAAACCACAAGAATACCAAGACTGGGATGACATGTAGAGAGTGAGTACTAAGTACCACATTGGATTAGACATGTCCCCAAGAGTAAAGATATGCAATGAATTTAAATGATTTCTTTCCCTTAGATGTCTTGCTCCCCCTGAATCTAGCATGGGATACTGGGAGAAGATAGTGAACAGAAAATCAGAGCTGAAAGATATAAATGAACAGAGCTAATGCAAATAAGCACATATGAACATGTCTTTCCCCTCAAGAAGACATGTGGCATCTCTCCTCTTGAACACCAAGCATCTGGGATCCTTGAGAAATACTTTCTACTTGAGTATTCTCTCCCCTTGGAGATCTCTTTCTCCCCCTGAGGAGGAGATACTCTCTTTCTCTGATGTGATCTCTCTAAGTGATAAGCTTTGATGTGATCTCTCTCTCCCCCTTTGACATCAATTTCCAAGAAGGGTTTGATCCTTGAGTCTCAGCACAAAGCATATATATATAAGTGTGATCCTTGTAGAGGACAAGATTCATTGAGTGGAGCTGGATCAAAAGAAACACAGAATTAGTGGCAAACTGTTTTTCCTGTTGTGAAATCGGTGGCACCGAGTGGTATGCTTCGGTTGTACCGAAAGGATTCGGTTGGACCGAAAATAAAAAATTGGTGAAACCGAGTTCATCGCAGAGAAAACACTTGTCACCTCAGCTCACTAGACTAGTAAGATCTCACAAAGATTTGCAAGGAATTTGCTAAATGATATGCAATGAATTGGATGCAGAAAATGCAGAGCAAACAGAAAGAAATCTAGATGAAGTTTTTTTTGAAGGGGAAACCAATATGCATGAGACAAATGCAAAAACACAGAAAAGAACACAAGAGAACTTCATCTAGAGATGGTCGGCGACAAAGTCACCTATGTTAGAGTATATTGACTTAGGAGTCAAGTGAGATCACTTGATCATAGGTCATACTCATCGTTTAAGCTCAAAATGGGGTTACCATTTTTCGTTTAAGCATCTTGATGTATTCACATCTTGTCGAGTTGCTTTAGCTCATGTCTCGGAGTAAAGCTTCTCTAAGATGGAATAACATACCTTGGTTGGTGGTGTTGTACATGTGGTTGAACTTGTGTGGGTTGCTCAAGGTTGATGTAGCTCATCAAGAGTTGGGAGCACCACTTGGAATTTGAGTCCATCTACCTACATGGGTTAGTTATTGCAAGGAAGAGCACTTGTGTATCCAAAAATGACAACCATGAAGCTCAACATAGAATTTGTCAAAGGATATGTTTGAATGGTTCCATGCTTCCTTGTCTTCAACCACCATAGTGTAGAGACTTGGTGATGTAGAGAGTGCTCAAGATGTGAGGAGATTACAATCTCATGGAATTTGATTCAACCAAGTATGTACATGGGTTATATAACATGCAAGATGCATATATATCCAAGACATAAGATTTTCATCATAAGAGAAATATCAAGGATTAGTCATAAGCTCATGTCTTGCATGTGTCCAATGGAATTTCTACTCCAAATTTGAAGCATCAATGATGTTCAATTCTCCTCTTAACCTGCAAAACACTTTCTCATCAAGAGGTTTAGTAAATATATCTGCTAATTGCTTTTCGGTGCGAACATGCTTAAGTTTAGTGTCACCCTTAGCAACATGATCTCGAATGAAATGATGACGAACTTCAATATGCTTAGTTTGAGAATGTTGTACGGGATTATGACCAATTTTGATAGCACTTTCATTGTCACAAAGCAATGGAACATGTTTCACATATATCCCATAATCTTTAAGAGTTTGGGTCATCCAAAGTAATTAAGCACAACATGAACCAACGGCAATGGATTCCGCTTCGGCGGTGGATAAGGATACTAAGTTTTGTTTCTTGGAGGACCAAGGCACAAGAGATCTACCAAGAAATTGACAAGTACCCATAGTGGACTTTCTATCAACCTTGTCTCCGGCATAGTCCGGGTCGGAGTAGCCAACAAGATCGAAAGAGGCCCTCTTAGGATACCAAATGCCAAAATTTGGTGTATGGATTAAGTATCTCACTATCCTTTTCACGGCCTTAAGATGACATTCTTTAGGAGCAGCTTGATATCGTGCACACATGCACACACTTAGCATGATATCAGGACGTGAAGCACATAGATATAACAATGAACCAATCATAGAGCGATAAACCTTTTGATCAACCGGTTCACCATCTTTGGTCAAGTCAAGATGTCCAGTAGTAGGCATGGGTGTAGACATACCTTTGTACTCTTACATATTGAACTTCTTGAATAAGTCCTTGGTGTACTTCATTTGAGAAACAAAAGTACCTCCTTAGTTTGCTTGATTTGCGAGCCAAGAAAGAATTTCAGTTCACTCATCATAGACATCTCAAACTTCTCCGACATTAGCTTCCCAAACTTTTCACTAAAATGAGGGTTAGTTGAACCAAATATAATATCATCAACATAGATTTGGCACACAAATAGTTCTCCATTAACTCTTTTAGTAAAAAGTGTGGAATCAATTTTCCCAATTTCAAAGCCTTTTTCAATAAGGAACTTGATCAAGCATTTATACCACGCTCTAGGAGCTTGTTTAAGACCATAAAGGGCTTTGTGAAGTTTGTAAACATGATTTGGTTTCTTAGGATTGACAAAGCCGGGAGGTTGCTTAACATAAACTTCCTCCTCTATTTCACCATTTAGAAAAGCACTTTTAATGTCCATTTGGTACAAGGTGATATCATGGTGATTAGCATAGGCAAGTAAGATGCGAATGGACTCAAGTCTAGCAACGGGAGCGTAAGTCTCACCATAGTCCATACCTTTGACTTGTGTGTAGCCTTGGGCGACGAGACGTGCTTTGTTGCGAACTACTTGTCCATCTTCATCTTGCTTGTTGCGAAACACCCATTTGGTATTGATGATGTTGTGGTTGTTGTCGGGCTTCTCAACCAATGTCCAAACTTGGTTTCTCTCAAAGTTGTGTAGCTCTTCATGCATAGCATTTATCCAATCCGGATCTTCCAATGCTTCTTCAACCTTCATAGGTTCAATGCTAGAGATGAAAGAATAGTTTTCACAAAAGTTAGCTAAACGAGTTTTAGAGCGACTAAGTCTCCCGGTTTGAATATCATTGTAGATTTGCTCGATGGGATGGTCTTTAGCAATTCTTGCTCGAACTCGTGAAAGCTTTTTCTTGGTTCTTGGTTAAACTTCTTCTTGGCCTTCTTCATTGTTGGCGTTGTCGTTCTCTTGTCATGGTGGAGAAGGAGGTTGTTGACGTTCATCTTGATGCACTTCCTCGTTTTCTTCATCTTGGTGTGTCCCATTTGTGGATGCTTCCGTATCAACTCTTGGTTCACCTTGTCATGAAGTAGAAGCTTCCACTTGGACGGACGAGGTACTCTCCTTCACCTCCGTTGGACGGACCTTGCCAATAGACAAGTCCTGTATTGCTTCTGAAGGATCTTTGTCTCCGGTGAGGAGCTCGTATGTCGTCTTGCCGAGTAGCTTGTGAAGATACAAGCGATTTGTTGCATGACAAGCTGTCTCAACCGCTTCTGCCAAAAAGTGCTTCGGTGTCTTGTACTCATCAAGCATCGTTCTCGCCATTTCGATGAGCGTCCGGTTATTCCTCTCAACAACTCCATTTTGTTGAGGTGTGTACGTAGCCGAGAACTCGTGTGAAATCCCTTCTTCGTCAAGAAAGGTGTCCACATTTGCGTTCTTGAACTTCGTTCCATTGTCGCTGCAAACCTTCTTGATCTTCACTGCAAATTGATTTTGGGCCTTCCTAGCAAAGTTTTTGAAGATCTTTTGGACCTGCGATTTATCATCAAGAAAGAACACCCACGTAAAACTTGAAAATCATCAACTATAACTAGACCAAAAGAATTTCCACCAAGACTCTTGTAAGAGTTGGGACCAAAAAGATCCATGTGAAGTAGCTTGAGTGGCCTCCTTGTGGTCATGATGTTCTTCATGGGATGCCTTCCTCCAACCTGTTTACCTGCCTGACAAGCACTGCAAAGTCTATCCTTATCAAATATGACATCATTAACACCAAGGATATGATTTCCTTTAATAAGCTTGTCAAGGTTTCTCATGCCAACGTGACCTAGTCGTCTATGCCATAACCAACCTTTTGAGGATTTAGCAATGAAGCAAGTTTTAGGTTGAGCCTTTTTAGTGAAATCAACAATGTATAGATCACCTCTACGCACACCGGTAAAGACCATTTTATGATTATGTCGACGAAACACTTGGCAATCTACTTAAGTAAATAGGACATTGAAACCAAAATCAGCAAGTCTAGATACTGAAAGTAAGTTGTAGCCAAGAGATTCAACGAGCATGACATTTTGTATGGAGCTATCATGTGATATGGCCACCTTACCGAGGCCAGCCACCTTACACTTTGAGTTGTCACTGAAAGTGACATACTTTCGAGGACAATCGTTTTCAGCAAGCTCACGAAACATGTCTTTATCTCCGGTCATGTGATCGGTACATCCATTATCAAGAACCCATTCCTTTCCTCCTGACATATATCCCTGAAGATTTGCCATAAGACCAAAGTGTCTCATTGCATCATCAAGATCGAAGTCACTATCATCATCCTCATCACAGTATCCATGTTCAACATCGTCATGTGGTGGATCAAACCCTAGAGAGGGTAATTCGTTAGAGTGAGTTTGACAATGATCTTGCTTATGAATTTTTATAGCTTCGGAAATAATATCGCTAATAATTCCAACATCTCCTTTGGCACGCATAAGGTTTGTAAGCTCAGACAAACAATTACCAAACATAGGATCACTAGAATTCATCTTACTCAAGGCAATAGACTTATGGAGAATTTCATCAAGATTTTTAAAGGAATAATTCGGAAAGCGTTCCTCAAGAAATTTCCATATAGTGTAGGCACACTTAAGGGTAGGCAAACATCCAATTAAGTTTCTAGGCAAGCCTCTAATGATAAGTTCGGCAGTTCTAAGATTGCGGATCATGTCAATTGACTCATCTAGAGTAGGATGCATAGGATCAACATGAGGTGCACAAGGACTAGCAATGTACTTGTTCAAATGATATTGATTGAAAATAACAAGCATCTCATTTTTCCACTCATGAAAATACTCTCCATCAAGAATAGGCACTCTATGTCTAAGACTCCCCAAAGTAGACTCATCCATCTTCCTCCAATGGTGATTAAACCAAGGCAATGGAGACCAATGCTCTGATACCACTTGTAGGACCTTGCGAAGAGGTGTCTAGAGGGGGGGTGATTAGACACTAAGTACCAAAGTTGCAGTTTTTAACTTCTTTAAGTTTAAGTGGAGTTTAGGCACAAGTTTAACATTCACAATACATAACAAGCAAGCATGCAAAGAGTATATGAGCAGGGGAAAGTAAAGCATGCAACTTGCAAGAATGTAAAGGGAAGGGTTTTGGAGGATTCAAACGTAATTGGAGACACAGATGTTTTTGTTCTGGTTCCGATAGGTGGTGCTATCGTACATCCACGTAGATGGAGACTTCAACCCACGAAGGGTAACGGTTGTGCGAGTCCACGGAGGGCTCCACTCACTGAGGGTCCACGAAGAAGCAACCTTGTCTATCCCACCATGGCCGTCGCCCACGAAGGACTTGCCTCACTAGCGGTAGATCTTCACGAAGTAGGCGATCTCCTTGCCCTTCCAAACTCCTTGGTTCAACTCCACAATCTTGTCGGAGGCTCCCAAGTGACACCTAGCCAATCTAGGCGACACCACCCTCCAAGAAGTAACAAATGGTGCATTGATGATGAACATAATGATTTGAAGAATAATGCACATATTCATAGCCCTCAGCTCTACGCTGCGAAACAGAAGGGTTAGCACGATGATGATCATATGAGGACTTTGACCTTTTTGAGGAATTTGATCCACGTGAGGAATTTGGTCCACTTGAGGACTTGGATCCATATGAAGAATTTGGTTCATATGAAGAATTTGATCTGGAATTCCTATTCTTCACAGGTGGTGTCATGAGGACATTCACCTGAAGACTTCCAAGGCAACTTTTGGGAACCCAGATTTTCTTCATAGGGGAACCGTTCCTGCAGTTAGTCCCAACATATCTAGCAAATACTTCACCATTCTGATTTTTGAACAGTTTATAGTTAGAGTCAAATGACTCATTAGAAAAATGAGGAGATTCACATGTAAAGCCAGATAAGTGGGATGGATCAACTGGAGGTCCCTTTGCAGCAACCCATGAGGTTTTGGGGTACTGCTCAGGCTTCTAATATGTTCCATCAGCATTGAGTTTCCTCTCAAAGGCAATACCCTCTTTCCTAGGGTTTCTGCTGAGGATCTGCTTTTTGAGCACATCACAAAGAGTCTGATGCCCTTTGAGGCTTTTGTACATGCCTGTCATGTACAATTCCTTCAGCCCTGCATCATCAGTGATACTTGCATTGTCCTCAGATGAGGAATTAGTGATAGCAGAGACATATGAAGAATTTGTAGCATTAGAAGCATTTGAACATTCAGGTGAAGAATTAGCAGTTTCACGTTCAACGCACTTCAGACATGGAGGAACAAATTCTTCCTGGGTAGTGCTGATTTGTTGAGCAAGTAATGAATCGCGCTCCTTCTGAATATCTTCATAATCCACTCTTAGCTTTTCAAGATCTTGCTTTCACTGAAGAGATTCAGAAGAAAGCTTCTCGTGATCAGACAAGAGAGTATTATGATGATCTTGAAGGGCGTCAAACTTGGACTGAAGTCTCTGAAGACTCCCAGCCAATGCTTTTGACTGATCCATTTCTTCACCCAACATATCATCGCTCTTATTAAGCATGTATTGAACTTTTTCCAAAGCTCTTTTTGTTTAGTGGCAAGGGAAGCAAGTTTGACATAGCTGGGGCCAAATTCATCACCTGATTCATCATCACTTGATTCAGAAAGGTAGCATTCAGTTACCTTGGCACCCTCTGCCATGAGGCACGGTGAAGAGGATGACGATTCAGGTGCGAAAGTCATCTCTTTGAGAGAATCCTTGTAATCCTCAAACCAAGGATCATGACGAGTACGATGACCTTCATAGACCTCAGAAAGCTGGTCCCAAATTAGCTTCGCGTGATTGAGGTGCATGACGTTCCTGAACTAATAGTGCGTTATATCGACTAGGGGGGTGAATAGGCGATTTTTATGAATTCTTTACTGAGAAATTTGCTGGTGAGAAAATTCCTAAATGAAGAACTACTAGCACCGGAATAAGTACTCAGAAGTAAACATAACAGAACACAAGCATAGTCATCATGATGAAATGAAGACAAGCACAGAGTACAGAGAGCGTAAACACAGGATAACACTAGAAAGAAGACGGACAGACTGAAGAAACTGATCTGAGGAAATTGAGAAAGTCTTCAGTCAAAGTCTTCAAACAGATGTGAACAGGCACACAACAACAGACATGAGGAAATGAAATAGTTGAGGAAATAGAACCAGTAAGCTTGGTGAAGACAATGATTTGGTAGACCAGTTCCAACTGTTGTCTCAGTTGTACATCTGGTTGGAGTGGTTGAGTATTTAAACTCGAGGACACCCAGTCCCGGACACATAGTCCTCACCGTATTCTCCTTGAGCTAAGGTCACACAGACCTCGCCCAATCACTCGTGGTAAGTCTTCAGGTGACTTCGAAACCTTCACAAACTCGGTCACTCAGCGATCCACAATTCCTCTTGGAAGCTCTAGACCTTGACGCCTAACCGTCTGGAAGAAGCACAGTCTTCAAAGGAAACAAACGTCGGATCCACGCAGGATCAATCTCTTCAGTGATGCTCAATCACTTTGGGTTTGTAGGTGTTAGGTTTTGGGTTTTCCTCACTTGATGATTTTCGCTCAAAGTTCTCGGAGGATAGGATGCTCTCAATTAACAAGTGTCAGTTTCTCTCAGAGCAGCCAACCAGCTAGTGGTTGAAGGGGGCGGCTATTTATAGCCTAGGGAGCAGACCGACATGATAAGACATAAATTCCCTTGTCTGATATGACCATTAGGTGGGTAGATATTTTGGAACCGCTGGCGCATAGCACAGCAACGGTCGGAATTTTGACTATCAAAATCCTCAGGGCTATCATGATCCTCACTGTGTAGGCAATTCACACTGGTGAATTCCTAACTCCTTAGTCAGAACAAATTCCTCAGAGACCAGAAGAACTTCGTCTCTGTCACTGAAGAATATGACCAAACTGTATGAGATTTCCAATGGCTTCACTCGAAGGGATTGGTAGGTGTAGGATTTTGAGTTGAGCATCACATGGAAATCTTTCCTTAATATTTCCTCGACCCCCTTTAACAGTACGGTGTTTCCTATGACTCAACAAAGAGAAAATGAAACTACAAAAACAAAAGTCTTCACCCTTCATGTTCCTCGAATGATTGGTAAGTCTTCAAGGTCACACCAATTTCTTCACTTTCAAAGTCTTCAGAAATCCAAAGTCTTCAGTTGAAGAACTTCATTTTTAGGGGTCGACTTTCTCTGTAAATATCAAACTCCTCATAGACTTATAGTCCTGTGTACACTTCACAAACGCATCAGTCCCTTAACCTATAAGTCTTCAATACACCAAAATCACTAAGGAGCACTAGATGCACTTACAGCCCTGAGCGTCGCCCTTGGGACTTGATAGAGGCAAAGGTGTCCCGATGTTTCAATGAGATGGTGGCTATTGTTTTCTGTGGGGGTCGACCTTGACGATCCGAATACGAACGTGCGAGACGTCATGCCTTAGCAATCGCTAAACCAAGTTCCGAGGGGTTATTGACCATGCCGAAGCACGATCAACCTGACCACGAGGGTCTATTTTCCTGCGAGCAAACGAAGAACAAGCAAGAATCTGAGATTGCAATCTGGATATTGCGAATATAAGATGAAAGCTTTATTGATCAAGATGGGGTTCTGTGACGTCTTGGTCTGGTCGTTGAACACAAACGAAGTACGCGAAGTTGCAGCTATGGCAAACTTTTAATCTAAACAAAATCCAAAGTCTAAACGGTGGCCTAAGAGCTGTATATATGGAGGAAGAGGGGGGGATTTCGTGGCCCTTAGTGGAGGGGTCCGAAACCAACCCTATCTCTTGTTTCCCCACACATACGGACTCTAAAAATAGTCTATACTTATGTATTTCGAAATTACATGGGCCTGGCCCAATAAAAAGGTGACGCAGCACCTAGAATAGCCTCTGGACGAAATTTATAAAGTGACATCTTGTATATTTCGTCCAAGGCTTCATGCACTCATTATGGTGGCTTCAAAGTCCTGAAATCATCACTTGTAACTCCGTTCTTGTTCCCCTTGCACATGCCATCATCTCCATGCTTGGTCTTGCTCCAATGTTCATCCTTCTCCAAGCTAGGCCCTTCATTTGTAAGCAAAACAAATGTATCCAATTTAGGCAGCATCATATTCTCGTGAACATTAGAATCATTACCAAGAAACGAAAGTACCTGGTAATTTAATTGGCGTGCGCGAGCTCTAGTAATTGGCCCAGTATGTATAGCAGCAGGGGTTGTGGGTGTAACAATGGTATTGATGTCCTCATCATCCTCCCCTTCTTGAAATGAAGTCGTCCTTGACGGAAGTTCATCTTCCTCTCCCAAATAAGGCTTCAAATCTGCAATGTTAAAAGTGGGACTAACCCCAAAATTTGCAGGCAGCTCAAGTTTATATGCATTATCATTTATTTTCTCTAACACCTTAAAAGGTCCATCAGCACGTGGCATTAGCTTTGATTTGCGCAAATAAGGAAATCTATCCTTACGCAAATATAACCAAACAAGATCTCCAGGTGCAAACTCAACATGTTTTCTACCCTTATCTCCAGCAAGTTTATATTTAGCATTCATACGCTCAATGTTTTCCTTAGTTAACTCATGCATTTTTAAAATCAATTCAGCACGTTGTTTAGCATCAAAATTAACCTTCTCCGAAGATGAAAGAGGCAACAAATCAATAGGTGTACGAGGTAGGAACCCATACACAACTTCAAAAGGGCACATCTTAGTAGTAGAATGCAATGAATGATTATAAGCAAATTCAATATGAGGCAAGCATTCCTGCCACATTTTCTTATTATTCTTCAAAACAGCCCTAAGCATAGTGGACAATGTTCTATTGACTACTTCAGTTTGTCCATCAGTTTGGGGTGACAAGTAGTACTAAAAAGCAGTTTAATCGCCAACTTAGCCCATAAACATCTTCAAAAGTGGCTAAGAAATTTAGTATCACGATATGAAACAATAGTATTTGGCACACCATGCAAGCGAATAATTTCACGAAAGAACAAATCAGCAACATTAACAGCATCATCACTTTTATGACATGGTATAAAGTGTGTAATTTCCGAGAATCTATCCACGACAACAAATATGCTATCCCTCCCCTTCTTTGTTCGAGGTAAACCTAAAACAAAGTCCATAGATATATCCTCCCAAGGAACACTAGGTACAGGCAAAGGCATATATAAACCATGAGGATTGAGTCGTGACTTAGCTTTTTGACAGGTAGTGCAGCGAGCAATAAAACGCTCAACATCCCATCTCATCTTTGGCCAAAAGAAATGTGTAGCAAGTACTTCCTCCGTCTTCTTCACGCCAGTGTCCCATTAATCCTCCTCCATGCGCCTCCTGCAACAACAAAAGACGAATAGAGCTAGCTGGAATGCATAGCTTGTTAGCACAAAACACAAATCCATCATTAACAATGAACTTGTTCTATGTTCTCCCTTCTTTACAATTCTGCAATACATCTTTAAAATCACCATCATGCTCATATTGATCTTTGATGGTCTCCAAACCAAATATTTTGAAGTCAAGTTGTGAAAGCATAGTATAGCGACGAGACAATGCATCAGCAATAACATTTTCTTTACCCTTATTGTGTTTAATGACATAAGGGAAAGTCTCAATGAATTCAACCCATTTAGCATGTCTACGATTCAGTTTAGCTTGACTTTTAATATGTTTCAAAGATTCATGATCAGAATGTATAAAAAATTCTTTGGGCCATAAATAATGGTGCCATGTTTCTAAAGTCCGAACAAGAGCATATAATTCTTTATCATAAGTAGAATAATTCAGACTAGGCCCACTCAATTTTTCAGAAAAGTATGCAATAGGTTTGCCATCTTGTAATAACACACCTCCTAATCCAATTCCACTAGCATCACATTTAAGCTCAAATGTCTTATTAAAATTAGGAAGTTGGAGTAAAGGAGCATGTGTCAACTTATCTTTCAACACCGTGAAGGCTTCTTCCTGTGCGGTACCCCAAACAAAAGGCACATCCTTCTTTGTAATCTCATTGAGAGGTGTAGCAATGCTGCTAAAATCTGTCACGAAACGCCAATAGAATCCAAGTTGTGGCAGTAAGAAAACTACCCAGGAACACATATGCAGGAGGTGATTACCAAAACAAAGAACTGATAAATTTAGCATTAACAAATGTAGAATCTTTTTGTTTTCAAATTCACAGTTTAACTTAAAAAAAATAAAGATGGGACAGAAATCAACATATGTTAAACTGGTGCTGCCAACAGTTCTATAATTAATCACTAATCATCAATCTAATCTAATTTCACTTCATACTCTGTAGCACTGAAAGCATACTCCTTAAGTGAAAACAAATCCATAAGTTGCCCATATCTCCAAAAATGACAACTCTTTGCAAAAATTCTTCCCCATGATAAGAAGGAGCATCAAATAATAAACATAGATCCATGCTGGTCATATAAAATGCATATGTCCAACATATCTATTAATCCATCTAGTTAGAAGCCTAGAACTACATATACATGTTCCAAATCAGTGAAATAGCAAGGTCCAAAACGCAAAATCAGATCCATGACTACGTATGTGTGGGCTTCAATCACAAATATGTTGGAAAAAATTAAGCATCGGCTGGAACCCGTGTAAAGATTCAGAGATGTTCATGGCATTACAGAAAAAAGATAAAATACCTTCCTTTGCCAAACCAAACAGACATGGCTTGCTGATCCAAACCCGAGTAGCTCCCAAACTCTCTATGTTCTACTGCATTAGGGTAGAAACAAAGGGGAAGAGACACGAGAGAACAAATTGCTCAATTCATTAGGACTATAAAAAAGGTTCTTCAGGAATATATATGTTTAGAAAAGCACATACCACTCTGTCTCCCTCCGAAAGCCGCCACGAGCAGCACCACAATGCACGTCTAGAGCAGCACGATGGTGCCACCCACAGGCTAACCTGTGCCACCGGCCACACCTTCGCGGCCTTCACGACAGCGCCCATCTGATTTGTAGCACCTCGCGGGGAAGATCTGCAGAACAATGAAAGAAACTACATTCTTCGGCATTATATTTATGTGTACTTGATGTAGAGAGAAAGCTACAATAATACATGACTCTTCTAATCGATAAATCAGCTTGGGGATTATGTGAACATCAACTAGATTGGTGCACAACTCTATACCTGTAACATATGCATCAACTTTGATTATCTAATATGCACTAGATCATACACCCTATGTATAGATCCATCTTTACTTCCCTCACACCTTTCAAGCCCTTGACATTAACCTGAATTCATGCAAAGTGAGAAAAAATCAAACCCAGGGACATCATTAGTTGTCACACTTAGAAGTGGGATAAATCATGGGATGACAAATGAAATAGAACAAACATGTATAATCCTGCTATTCTTGCCATGCAAATCGGGCAAATACCTGAAGCAGTTTAGGTGTACAAATCACCTCAGCAGCTTCGCTTGTCTCAAGCAAACCATGTGTCAACGATTCAAAACCTGCAACACGAAAATGTATTAGGGCTAGTTGAAGAGAGCAGATGAAGAAACTATAGAATCGAAGATGAGAGAGAGGCCATGGCTACCACCCATCCACATTCACGACCCACGGTCTCATCATCCTAGCCCGCAACCATGCCTTGCCGCCGGAGCTGAGCGTGCCGTCCTGCGACCTCCTCTCCCTAGCCGGAAGTCGTCGCCCGCCCGCGCCGCCTTTCTGCTCACGCTGGAGTTCCGCCGGGAAACCATGGCCGCGTCCGCCGTCGATCCGCTCCGGCCGGCGACCCCGAGCGCCCACCGCCTCGAATCCGTACAGGGGCTGCCGGATCCATCCATCCCCGACCTCCCCGCCCCTCAAACTGCCGCCTGTCGTCGCGGTGATCGGCGGCGCCGCCGCTACCCTCTGCCTCGCCTCCATGCACGAGGTCAACGGCACCCAACCACCATCGGGATCCTCTCCGTCCTTGCGTGTCCCCGAACCCGCCGCAGATCGACGAGAGAGAAGGGGCCTAGGGCACGGCGGATGGGAGAGGCGACGACGGCGGCCGATAGGTGGTGTGAGAGAGACGGGACCGCTTGCGTGTACGCGAAAGAAAGGGAGCGGAGGGGGCGATGTATGTGGGCTCTTACTTAGCCTAATCCCAGCAGACAAGTGGACCAACGAGGCAAAAATATTTCAACGATGAAACAATGCCAACATGAACGTCGCGAGAGTGTGCACATTGCGTGACTATTAACGGGTTCGAAAAAACATAGTCTAAGAGACTGCAGGATATTGCGAGACTGCAGGATATTGCGGCCCAGTTCTTTTTAGCTTTTGATTCTCCGGAATCAGCTTTTGGGAAACTTCCCACAGAATCAACTTCTCTCAGAATCAGCCGACGAGTTCTTTTCTGAGATTTTGATCTCTGATTATGGGATGAGTTGTATGCTGAAATGTCTGTAATGTCCCTGAACTAAAACTAAGTGTTGAATTGCTAACACTTGGTTGTTTTGAACAAATTATCGTCGAATATGAGCATGAATATGATTTATGAATATTTTAGCTTGCTAAATATTACAATAAAGAAGGTTTCCAAGTTGCCTTCGCTACAAAAGAAGATGCTAAATATTATTACAAATAGACTGACTAATCTCATGGTACAAGACTGGTAGCAATAGCATCACGTGTTTCGGCCATGGTACCATCATCTTCTGGTGGTAGAGCGTTGGCGCCTGTAAATGGCAATGGGGGCTGCACATACGCATCATTGTTAAACTTGTCAAAATGCTCATCATGCAACTTGCTATCACGAATGAAGTTGTGGAGACACATGCATGCAGTGACAATCATCTTTTGGCTGTCCGGTTTGTACCGTGGTATGCCTCCAAGAATTCGTCATTTCATCTTGAGAACACCGAATGTTCTTTCAATGACATTTCGCAAAGAAGAATGACGATGGTTGAATGTCTCATGTCTACCAATGGGTGGGTGTTGTTGGAACTCTGGTACATGGTATCGTTGCCCTTTGTATGGTGCTAGATATCCAACCCTGTTTGGATATCCGGAGTCCACAAGGTAATATTTATCTATAGTAAAACATCATAAGCTATTAGAAATGTAGTACGTATCATCATGTACATAACAAAATACATACAAGAGATTACCTGTGGGAGGTTGTGGAAAATGATCATAACAAACTATAGCATCGCTCCATACACGTGTGTCATGAACAGATCCGGGCCATCCAGGAACAACAAAAGTGAACCTCATATCGAAATCACAGACTGTCATGACATTTTCACTTGTAACCCCTTTCCTATTCCTGTGTTGTGGCTCCAACTCCTTAGGCACAATCACTTCAATGTGTGTTCCATCTATGGCTCCAATAGCATTTTTGAAATGAGGCCAGAACTTTGTTTTTCTTAGTATGGGGTGCGGTTCAGAGAAAGATGGATCAATAGGCCTAATGAAATCACCAGCCATGCGGTCCACACACTCCAAAACCTCATGAAATTTTTTGTTGATGAAAGAACGACTATGTCCAAACCGATCTGCTACATTATCAGTGGTTTGGCACGTCCCCAAAGTCCATAAAAACTGTGCCAATGCTTCTTTCGATGATATGTTGCAAGTTGACTTAAGCCCGTACTTCTCAACCAACAATTCATGCAATGAGTAAAAAACTGACCTTCTCATTCTGAACATAGAGTAGAAAGCTTTTGCATCTTGCTCCTTCTCTGCCACCCATTGGAGGCCTGTAACAAGGTGCGACTTTCTTGGTGCATACGGCAATCTCTCACTTGGCGACCCCACTTCCATAGCACATGCAAACATGGCCAAATCCCATTCCTTATCTGATCCATCTGAAGATTCATCTGAAGTGTCCATCTGCCACATAAACATACACGGGAGAGTTTAGCAACAACATACAAAATTACCAACAATAGTTATACATGATACAATACAATTCCAAAGCAAACAATTATGTTCTGAACAAGTGAACATTGCATTATGAGAGCAAACAACATGTTCAGGACATTACAAGTTGGAAGCAAAGGACTGGGTTCACAACATTACATGTTTCAAAGCAAATAGTTGGAAGCAAATGATACATATCGGTTCACATCATTACAAGTTCAAAGCAAATAGTTGGGTTCTACTTATTTTTGTTGAGCTCCCATGTCCTCTCTATCCATCGAAGCCTTGCACTAGGTTCATGATCCTTGAATATTACAAAAATATCACGATATTTCCTTTCCAACATAAGATGGGAAGCATAGAAATGCACATCACTCCCGGGTTTAGCACCATCTGCAATCACCATGTTCATCATGTCTCCAATCTCCTTTCTTGTTGTATCCTCTCCTAGGTTTCCCTTTCTCTTTTCTCTTGCACCAAAGAGGTCAACCATACGTACAAGTGTATCAGTTTTAACACTTTCATTTGATCACTTCTCATTCATCCTAGGACTTGGCGAATAAGAACATGGCATCTTCTTCCCAATCTTGGCACGCTTCGTACGAGGTGTAGCTTCGACATCATGACTTTCACAACCTGAATCATCATCCATATTAAAGCGAGATGAACCACTTTGATATGTGGGAATTGGCACCCTAGCATGTTCATTTGTGACACAGCAAGCATCAAACACCTCTCTCATTTTGTCCTCCTCTGCTAGTGGAGCATACCTTTATCACTCACTACTTGAATGAATGACATGGCAGCAAAATACCTTTATCTCAATTGCCCACCACTCATCTGTAGCTGCAATGGTCTTTGTATATTCATCTCTACCAATGCCAGTTGCTTTTTGAGTCAATGTCTTCCATACACTGTAGTCTGCTCTACATATATCCCATCTATTCTTCAGTTGGTCGGAAGAATAATTTCTCCCGAAGCGCTCATTGAACTTTCTAACCAAATTAGCTTTTCCAATGTCGGTTAAAGTGGTGCCACCACGGTTATTAGCTCGCACCTCCTCTACACATGCATCCATAAAAATGGTATGCGCTGCACTGTCCCAGTTTGCTTTAGGGGGCTTGGTTTTCTTTTCTTTCTCCATCTACAACGTCTATCATTAGCACAAAGCAGTAGCAACACAGAACCACTCACAACTAGCATTGAGCAATTGTAGTAGAAAAAAGAATTTTAAAAAATCATCTACCTACACAGTACAGAAAAGAACTCTTGTTCCCTGTAGAGAAAAGAGCTACAAATCAAGCAAATCTAACAAATAAACTAACATCATCTACATCCATCCATCAATCAAGCAAATCATCTACGTCTATCTAGCAATCCATTGTTCCATGTACAGAAAAGAGCTACAAATCATCTACATCCATCTATGCATCCACTCTTCTATGTACAGAGAAAATACAAGAGAGAGAGAGATGGAGAGAGAGAGGCTCACCGAGGCAGCGGATAGAAGACAGCAGCAGCCGGCTGGATGGGCTCGTCGGGGCCGGCGGAGGACGGCGGGGAGGGCGGAGGATCTCAGGGGCTGGCGGGATGGGGGTCGGAGGAGGCGGCGCTGAGCACTGCTTTGGCCGGCCGGATGGACGCGTCGGGGCGGCGCTCGTCTGCTCCGGCAAGGTTCCGATAAGGCGCGCGTCTGGGCTCGAGGGAGGAGGGGCGGCGGGTCAGGAACCCTAGCGGCGGCTGGAGGAAACAGAGCGAGAGCGAGGGGGAATCGAGCGAGGACAGGGGAGCGAGCGGCAGATGTGTTTTCTGGGCTGCGGTCGGTCGGGCTGTGGAACGGCATTTTGCCTGTAATTTCATGGTGAGATAGAGGTACAGTCTGAAAACCCAAACGTTTTCATTTGCGGGAGGTCTAGAATCGCCAGAATCGACCCAAAACGCTGCTTTCAGTTGCACTGTCGATTGTGGTCTAATTTTGACGATTCTACAGAATCAAAACGAGTTCTTTCTAGCTTTTGATTTTTCAGACCCAGAATCTGCGGGTCAAAAGAACCGGGCCGCGACTGTTCTGGTAACGCTGGGGCAGTCTGGTAAATTCCTGCGCCGGTGGCGGCCGATGACGGTCTGGTCTTGGTGGTCTTGGGAGCCGCGCACTCCCGTTTCTTCTTCCTCTCGCACGCGGTCGCTGCATATTCTCCCACACCCCAATTTCTGCTTCTACTTCGTGTCCTCCGATCGCACCCAACTTCAGCAAGTTAAACGTGGGTTGTCTCTACCCTACGGCCACAAACAGAGGCCTCGACACCGGAGGGAGGCGGTGAGATCTCCCGGCGGCATGTCGTTAGATTCGGACTCCTCTTCGCAGGGCGGCGACCGCCGGAGCTTCCGGCAGATCACACGAGACCGTAACCACTCCTTTTGCTCCCCTCCTCCCCCGCCTCTTCTGATTTTGATTTGCTTGCCTAATGTTGTCACTGGAACTGGGCCGCTGGATCTAGCTGCTTGTGGAGTTGGAGAAATTGGGATTGTCGTGTAAACTTGTTGTTTAGGGCTCATAGCGGAGTAGGTTATTTTACACGTTTGTTGCCTTTAACTTTAGGTCTTCAAAATGCTTCATTACCGTTGAACTGTGAGTTGTAGTCGTATCAGCCAGTTGGGTAGCCATTTGTTTCGTTATATTTGTTGCTCGAGTATGTGCTTCTCAATATACGGAGATCATGTCTAATGGATTATGGGGCAAGCTAACACACTGGACAATCGGGGCATCACATCTCCTTTTTCCCCAAGGAAACACAAAAGCTTCGCGTCTAGATGCATTGATAGAAGAAAAAGTGCCTTAGAAATATGCTCACTTTAGGTGCCTAAGTGCGCCCTGTCAGTGCCTTAGAAATATGCTCACTATAGGTGCCTAAGTGCCCGCTTTAGGCGCATAGGCGTCAGAGCGGGTGGTACTCGCCTTAGGTTGCTTTACCGCCTTATAAACGACGCTGATTACAATGCCACACCCCTGCTCCTAAGTGCGAGGTTCGATGGAAGAAGCGTCGCGAGCCACCGCCCTTGCCAACGCACCGAGGCTCAGCTCGGGTAGCATTGGGCAGGCCGGTGATGTTGGGCTGCTCGCTATCAAAGATGGCCGCGTTTCTCTGCTTGTAGGTCCACCAAACTGTGAGCCTGATGATCAACGAGGTAATCCCCCCCCCCCTTCCCCGAAACCTGAATAATGGCAAGGAGCTCTTTTTGAGTAGTAGGCAAACCATATTTCCAAATTAGCCTATTTACTTCATATTTATATCTTCATGTGTAATGAGGATATTATTTATGAAGAAATAGTGAGAAAATGTTTGAGCTAATATAGGTATCGAAACCTATGTTTTTAAGGCGGTAAGGCGATCTAAGGCGCTGGGGGGGCGCCTTATCGCCTAGGCGACGCCTAAGCGCCTAAGGCGGACGCCTAAGCGCCTAAGGCGGGCATATTTATAAGGCGCTGGCGGGGCGCCTTATCGCCTAAGCGTCGCCTAAGCGTCCAAGGCGGGACGCCTTAAAAACAGAGATCGAAACCCACACATTATGGGGTATGGGGAAGGAATTTCTAGGCAGCGCCAATACAGGTGCCGAAATCCACACATTATGGTGCACTTGGTACATATGATAGTATGGAGGAGGATCCTTCATCTGATGGTGATGAGAACAAAGCACAGATGCAGATATGGATGATAAAGACCCTAACAGGAAATGAGGTGCAGCGTCTGAGAAGCCTACCACCCCGGACGGTGTGCAGGGTGGGGCAGCATATGAAGTGGGTACTTAAGTGCATCAAGTTGAGTCCTTGGGGAATGCAGCTGCTGTTGTGCCGCCGAGCCCATCTGCAAAAAGAGATCCAAAGCATACCAACTCATCATCATCTGGAGAAACAAAGGATGACAACACATCAACCAGCTGAGAGCAATGAGATTCTTCAGTTGGAACTGTCACGGCCCGGGCTTGCCCGCGACAGCCCCAACCGTGCTGTGTATTTTGTCAACTCAGGTGCACAAGACGCGGGTCGAAAGTTGTAGAATCAGGGAAGAGAGGGGTGGCGGCTGGGATAGAGAGATAGCCTGGTGTTGTATTCTATTGGAGTTAGGATTCCCTGTACAAGGGGTCAGCACATATATAGGCTGCTGGGTTACATGGGCCACATGGGCCATAAGCGCGCACACACACACACTGAAGTACAGATAAGACACAGCCCAACACTCCCCCTCAAGAGGGATGATAGATATCTATCATGCCCATCTTGTCACAAGCAAGATTGCTCTCCCTGGTTCCCAAATCTTTTGTCAGACAATCGGACTTGTTGTCCAGAGCTCACATGAGTTATCTTGATGATTCCTGCATCCAGTTTCTCTTTGATAAAGAATCTATCTATCTCCACATGTTTTGTTCTGTCATGTTGCACTGGATTATTAGCAATGCTGATTGCAGATTTGTTGTCACACCACACATTCAGAGGATCTTGTCTGAGCACTTTCAGCTCAAGCAGAAGGCCTCTTACCCATAACATCTCACTCAGCCCTTGAGACATTGCCCTATACTCGGCTTCTGCAGTTGATTTTGACACCATCGGTTGTTTTTTGCTTCTCCATGATACCAAATTTCCACCAACAAACACACAATAGCCAGAGGTTGATCGTCTATCATCAAGACAATTAGCCCAATCAGCATCGCTATAACCGTCAACATTCAAATGGCCATTACTCTTGAACCAGAGTCCCATATCAGGGCTGCCCTTTAGATACCTCATGATTCTATAGACTGCATCAAGGTGTCCACTTCTAAGTTCATGCATATATCTACTTACTACACTTACTGCATATGTAATATCTGGTCTAGCGTGACACAAGTATTGAAGTTTGCCAACCAATTGTTGGTATTTTGCTTTGTTAACTTGTTCACCCATCTGTGCTGTCAATTTGTGATTTTGTTCAATGGGAGTTGGGGCTGCTCTACATCCAAGCATTCCCATATCACTTAGGAGCTCTAAGGTATACTTCCGCTGAGACAGGGCTATTCCCCTCTTTGATCTTGCAACTTCGATACCCAGGAAATATTTTAGCTGACCAAGATCCTTAACTTCAAATGCTTTGCCTAGGCATTTCTTTAGTCTTCCAATCTCCTCTTCATTGTCTCCCGTTATTATGATGTCATCCACATATACTGCAAGAATTGTAATCTGTTGCTTGGAATGTTTATAGAAAACAGTGTGATCTCCATTGCATTGTTTATACTCCATACTGCAAACTGCTTGCCTTAACCGGTCAAACCAAGCCCTTGGCGATTGCTTCAAACCGTAGAGAGATTTTCTCAATCTACAAACCTTCCCAACAGTTCCAGGTGTAGAAAGTCCAGGAGGAATTTCCATGTAGACTTCCTCTTGTAGATCTCCATGTAAGAAGGCATTTTTACATCAAGTTGGTGTAGTGGCCATCCAAAGTTAGCTGCACACGAGATTAGAATCCTCACTGTATTCATCTTTGCAACTGGGGCGAATGTTTCGTCATAATCAATACCATACGTTTGGCTGTACCCTCTGGCTACTAGTCTTGCCTTGTAACGCTCAACCTTACCCTCAGGATTCTGCTTCACTGTGAAGATCCACTTACAACTGACTGCCTTCTTCCCATCTGGAAGATTCGCTAGCTCCCATGTTTTGTTCTTTCTCAGGGCCTCCAACTCTTCCCTCATGGCTTCACACCACTTTGGATCTTGTCTTGCTTCTTTCCAGTCTTTAGGAACAATCACGACTTGAAGTGATGCGACAAATGCTCTAAATGAAGGTGATAGGGCTTCATAGGTGACATAATTACTGATGTCATGCTCAAGATTGCCCTTGCTCAAAGTTTTCCTTGCTACTTCCTGCTTGAGAGCAATTGGCAGGTTAGGTGATGCTTCTTCAGTACTTGAATTCTCATATGACTCCACTTCAGATGAGCTTCCTGTTGCTTGAGTTTCTTCTGACTGCTCCCCTTGTTCCATAGTTTCTTTTGATTGCTCCTCATGCACTTGTTCCTCCACAACTCTCTTCCTTCTTGTATACACCTGAGGATTCCTTTCCTCATTTGGTCTCTGCCACATCTGCTGTTCAGCCCCATCAACTACAACCGGAATGAAGGATCCCACTATTTTCGGGGTTGGTATTGGCTGCTCCTTCCGCCATTGGCGCTGCACTCACCCCTCGAGTTGCACTCCCCCTCTTGACCACCCTGCATAGATTGTGAGTGGTCAAGTTCTTCGAATAAAGTGCTGAGATCTGTCTTCTCACCATAGAAAGGCCCAGATTCTCGAAAGGTGACATCCATACTTACAAATGTGCGCCTTTTAGCATGACTCCAACACTTATAGCCTCGCTGCCCTGCAGGATATCCAACAAATATGCATTTTACAGCTCGTGGATCCAGCTTTCCCACTGCTGGTCTGTGATCTCCAACGAAGCAGGTGCACCCAAATAACTTTGGAGGAACTGAGAATTTGTTCTCCCCAAATAGCATCTCACACGGGGACTTCATACCAAGCATTTTTGAAGGCATCCGGTTGATCAGGAACGTTGTAGTCATGACGGCTTCACAAGAATTTTGGCACATTCATAGTGAACATAAGTGATCGAGCCATTTCTAAAATGTGTCGGTTCTTTCTTTCTGCAACACCATTCTGAGCAGGGGTATCTGGACATGATGTTTGGTGCATTATGCCTTGTGCTGACAGAAAACCTCCAAATTGCTTGTTTACATATTCAGTTCCATTGTCAGATCTGCTCACCTGCACCTGCACATTAAATTGGTTTTGCACATAGGTATAAAACTCCTGAAAACATTGGAATACCTCATCTTTATGTCGCATGAGGTACACCAAAGTCATGCGAGTGTGGCAGTCTATAAATGTCACAAAATATTTCATTCCACTAACAGAAACAACAGGACATGTCCACACATCAGAGTGAATCAGCATAAATGGGGATATACTCCTTAGCCCCTTACTCAAATATGAGATTCTTGTGTGCTTTGCATATTCACATGCATCACACATAAGCTTACTCTTGTCTACTCCACACATTACATCAGGAAACATCTTACTCATCTTATCAAAAGCCATATGCCCCATGCGGCAGTGATGGATCATCGCCATTGTCTCACTTACTCCAACTAGTACAGCCAAAATAGGACTAGCACCAGACCTAGACACATCACGATCCATATACCACAATCCACTACGCCTGGTTCCTGTCCCAAGTTTCCTTCCAGTCATCCTCTCCTGAATCAAACATATTTTCTTATCAAGAGTTATTCGGCAATCTGTCTGATCAATCAAAGCACTTAGAGAAAGCAAGTTCACAGGAAAAGCTGGAACATGTAATACATCAGATAATTTAATAGTGGGTGTACATTGAACTGATCCAACTCCTTTAATCGGTTGTGAGGTGCCATCAGCAGTTTGTATTGTTTCACAATGTGTAATTGGGTACTGAGTATATGATTCAAACTCAGTTGAGGTACCCGCAACATGCTTGGATGCTCCAGAATCTAATATCCAATCTGGAAGGAAATCATGTGTGGATATAGATGCATTTGCAAAGTTACCTTCTCCTGTGTAGACAAAGTGGGCAAAGTTCCCAAAGGTGTTGTCCTCCTGGCTTCTACTCTTCCGACTCCCCTTGAGAGGTTGTTGACGTCCCTTCTTCTTGTGTTGCCAAGTTAGCCAAGTTTGCTTTGAAGCCACTGGAATAATTCGAACCCCTAGAGTTACCTCTGCCTCTAACTCCCCGGTATCCACCTCGGCTGTAACCTCTTCCCCTACCACGTATTTCTTTGCGTTGTGCTGTGCAATTGATGCTTATGTGACCTTTCTCTCCACAGTTGAAGCACTCTCTTGTCTCCTTCCATTCAGACACAGTAAATGCTGAGTGAGATGCATTCGCTTCTCCAGTCCTGGTCAACTTCAACCTGACCTCCTCCTGTGCCATTGCCGCAACTGCCTCCTCAAGTGAGGGGAGCTTTGGCTGATGAAACAACCCAGCACGCCTCCCTTCAAATTCTGAGCTAAGTCCCTTCAAGAATTTCATCACTCTCCTACGCTCTACCCACTTCTTAGTAGCAACTGTACATTCTGAATGTGGTAACTCCAGTGGATCATAGTGGTCTAAGTCAGCCCACAAATGCTGCAATTCTGCTACATACTCCATCACCGACTTATCCCCTTGTTTTAGTTCATTTACTCTATCCTCAATCTGTGCCATAAGCATTATGTTCCCTTTCCCGGAGTACAACGTTTCCAGGGTTTTTCATAAGCATTATGTGTTCTTAGTTGCTCCTATTCCCATAGCAGCATGCATTGACACTTTCAATACTGCTTCACCAGGTGGTTGTTCCAGTGTTTCCAAATCAGGGTCATCAAAATCTGTAACATAGATTGTTTCAGGATTGTCAACTTCATCAACTTGCAGTGCTTGGATCTGAGCTCTCTGGCTCATTTTATAGACCTGTCTATGACCAGGCACCCAAGGCTCTCTGCACTTATAACACACTTGGTTTTGTTTTGCCTGCTGGATAATAGTGTTTCTGTTTGGTGTGGCAGTATTAACAGGGTTTTTGGGCTGATCAAATACTACTTGCCTTCTAGGTTGAGGGACATAAGGTTTAGTTTGCACTACAGTAGCTGGAACCTGGGCTTTCTCCATCCTCCTAGCATACCATACTGCAGTCTGCATATCCTTAGGCCTGAAGCACTCCACATGGCTTTTAATATATGGGTTAAGCCCTGCCACAAAGCTAGAAACATAATAATCATCAAGGATTTCAGGGTTTTCTCTTCTCATTATGTTCATTAGCTGCTCAAACTGCTCCACATATGTAGTAATTGTGGTAGTTTGCTGAGCTGCATGGAAGGAGCTGACAATGTCACAGACAGAATACACAGAAAATCTGTCAGAGATGTAAGAGCAAAACTTGTGCCATGGAACATTGCTAGGAGCAAATCCTGTTCCTCTCCACCATTGTACAGCAGGCCCTTTAAGGTAAGAAACTGCCAGCTCAGTTCTGTGCTCAATAGGAGTTCTGGCTGCAGCAAAATACTGCTCCAAATTCTGAATCCAAGACTCTGGGTCCTGACCTTCAAATTCAGAGATGTTTAACTTAGCTGGCTTTACTGTCAACACATTTCTTCGTGCCTCAACAGGGAAATTGGGCCCTCTTCTGTACTGCTGATCCATAACCTCCTCCTCTTGCCTTTCTTCCATTTGGATTACAATGTTTGGTGCTGCTTCCTTACCCTGACCAAAATTTGGATGTCTGTAAGGCACTTTCAGGGTCCCATCCAAATTGAGTTCTTTCCCAGTGTGATCTCGCAGTGTTGCATTTCCCACTGGCGCAGGAGGTGCTTTCTCTGGCATTGCTACTGATGGAGGGGTTGGAGCTTGGAGTTGCTTGGGTCGTCCAGGAGCTATTTGAGGCGATTGGTTGTTATTGTCCTTGATTTGGACACTTCCCTGACCCTCCTCTCTTTCTTCTCCAGTAGCTGGCTCCGGATCTAACAGCAAGCGCCTGAAGTTGTCTTGGATCTTTTCAAAATTTTTCTGCATCCTGGCGAAATTTCTGTTCACAGTCGCTTGGAATTGCTGAAAGTCTTTGCGATCTTCTTCTCGGTCACGCTGCAGCGTCTTGATGTCCAACTCCAGGGACTCGAGCTGCAACTCCGCTGTGGAGCCAGAATCAGCAGGGCCTGTCATGTTAAGGCCGTCAGAAATCACCACCATAGAGGGTTGGGAGGGTGGGATGAACTTGTCACCGCCGCCGGCACCGCCGCCTGCGCCCGCCTCCACTGGTACACGGCCAGATCCAGGAACTGGAATTTTACCACCCGAGAAACACTCTCAGGCAACCAGGCCGCCCTCTGACTGCACCCGAACGCTGCCGCTCCGGCCGCCGCCTGCTGCCTCCGCCGCCCGATCGGAGCTCGCAGAGGGATTTTACTGCGAGAACAAACCTCTACGCTGCCCCAATCATCTACCGCCGCCGAGGAAAGACTGGCCTCTGATACCAATTGTCAGGATCAGAGCTATGATCTAAGCAATTTAACGCACACACCAGGAATTTTAGCAGAGGATCAGAGCAAATTGCTAGGGCGCTTGTTGAGAATTTGGGGAAAGTTGGTAGAGCACGCCACAGGCGGCTAGGGTTTACACCCAAATCACAAAGTCATGCCTCTCACACGCAGGGGGTTGGCTTTATAGCCATTACAAGAAGAAAAAGGTAAAAGAAAGCAGAAACAGAGCACATGCGCTTGTCGGATCAGCTACAGCTGTGTCTCAAGCATCGCCCACCCTTGGATAGCAGATCGACGGAGGAGAGCTGCCCGCTTGATCGAACCGTTATCTCCGCTTCAGAGCCACCCGATGACAGATCTACGGCTACAGTGACTTCTGGCACGATGGAACAGGGGAATGCTATGAACTGGGCCTGACACCAGGCTACATGTTCTTCGGTTCGTGAGGGAAAAGCTTAATGGCATGGCTATGGCACTTCATTTGTGAGGCAGCACCACCTTTGGGAGTGTTAAGACACTGAAAAAAACGCTTGGAAGAACTCAGAAATATTCCAAAAAGTGTTGGCCCGTCAAAGGAAAAGACGAAGGCCCTAATCAAATTGAAGACCTAAAAACCCGTGGCTGACTTATATCCCCATCCGGAGGGAGTAGCTAATCACCTTAGGTTAATTCCACCTGAGATCATTTCCGAGGAACAACGAGCATTTGTGCCTGGCCGGTTAATAACTGACAATATCATCACGACACGAGTGTTACATTTTATGAGCGTAACAAATCAGCAAAACATAGGCATTGTGCTTTCAAATTGGACATGATGAAAGACTATGATAGAGTTGAACGACAATATGTGGAAGCTATGATAATTAAATTGGGTTTCTCTCAACAATTGGTAGGTACTGTTATGAACATGGTTTCTTCCGTATCTTTTTCAATGCTCTTGATGGCAATAAGCTTGATGAGTTTAAACTGACTCGTGGCATTTGTCAGGGGGATCCGATCTCTCCATACTTGTTTTTCTTAGCAGCAGAGGGCCTCACGTGCTCGTTACGAAGTCAGAATCAGTCATCACACCATGATATTAAAGTGGTTCCTTCGGCACTTCCGGTGAATCACTTGCTCTTTGCGGATGACAGCCTAGTGTTTTTCAAAGCTAGTGGTGGAGCTGCTACTTTGGTTTCCTAAGCTCTGCACAGGTATTGTCAAGCATCGGGACAAATAATAAACTTGGATAAATCCTCGATTTTGTTCAGTAAAGGGTGCCCTCAACCTATACAGGAAGAAATTATACAAATCTGGGAAGCAAGTAATGAGTCCCTTCCTGACAAATATCTAGGAATGCCTACCAGTGTTGGTAATTCAAAGAATGGTGCTTTATCTGAAGGAAAGAGCGTGGAATAAGGTTCGTGGTTGAATGGAAAAAAATCCTTTCTTTTGGTGGCAAAGAGATTTTGATTAAATCCGTGGCACAAGCTGTCCCAATGTTTTCTATGCCATGTTGTAAGCTCCACCGTGGTTTATGCCTACACATCTGAGTCTCCTGTCATATGAGGACAAGGCCAAAACACTTGGGGGGTCTCGGATTTAGAGACATTGAACTTTTTCATTTGTCTTTTTCCCCCTTGCCAAGCTGGAGACTCGTTCAAGATCCAACTGCATTAAGTGCTCACATTCTAAAGCAGTCTACTACCCTGATCATGACATTATGCCTGCAGGGGTAATCATCCGTCTCAAATTTGGCGTGCTATTATTGAGGGAAGGGCTGCATACAAAGACCCAAAGTGGTCGGACCCTTCCTCGGACCCTGTGCAAGCAGGAGCTATGTGCACCGGGCTGCCCCTTTATTATTATTGATGGAAATAATGTCCTTGCACAAGGGCTTATTCGAAGAATGGGAATGGTGAAAGTACATTGGTATGGCTGCATAATTGACTTGGGATATAAGAAAGGAAATATAGCCTAACACAGACAGACTCCTAGACCAATACTAATACTCGTTAACAACGTCGATATATTTTACATTAATTGTATGTTTATTTCAGGGGTTTCCACTTCACTGTTTATTATATTTGTGTTGCTATGAAAAAAGGAGAATGCATTCATGATTTGTCAGAATGACAAATTATGATTCTTTCTGCTTTATCATGAATTTCCTCATGGGGGCGAGCATATTCTGCATGAGCATTGGTAGTATGTGCAGGAAAGGACCCAGCAGGGAAGGAAACACCCAATATTGGGGTGGGGGTGGGGATTACCATTCTTGCTCAGTTGCCATGGATACGGTGTTGCAACCCCCCCCTCCCCACACACACCCACACCCACCCACCCACCCAACACACGCACACAAACACTTGTTTGCTGCTGATTAGGATTAGGCGAGCCTTGGTGGAATATATCTGTCAGGTGGGATGGTGGCCACTTTGTGCCTAGGTGGGCTACATGGCCAGCCTATTATCTCTATCCAAACCCCTGATTCCATGTCCACCTCCACCTCTGTTTGTAAGCTGCTCACATCTGCTTCTTGCCGCTTGCCTCTTCTTGTCGCTTGATTCTGCTTCCTTTTCTATTCTCTTCTTTGCTGTTCTCTGCTTCAGTCGAGCGTCTAACAGAGATTCAGTTCAGCGTCTAACAGAGATTCAGTTCAGCGTTTAACAGAGAGTCAGTCGAGCGTCTAACAGAGATGATTATGGCTTCGAATGCCTAACCGGCTGCCTAGGTTGATGTTTAATACACAGATCTTGTCATTTTCCTGTGGGTGTCACGACAACAAAGGAATGATCCTTTCATGTTGTTAATAGTTGTGGGAGCCTGCAATTTTCCTGTGGATGATCACCGCTTAAATTTTTGCTATATCTTACTTTTTCTTTAGCTATTGCCCACAACACACTGTATTATTTATTATTTTATCCTGATTTTGCAATTGCTGGTGCAATTTTAGAACCTGGTGCTGTGGTTCAGTTTATTTTTGTATTTATTCAAACGGTTCAAATTTCTTGATCATGCAGGATTATTATTTGAAATGCTCAGGTCGACTAGGAAGGATTCAAAATCAGCATGGAAGGTATCCTTTTCCATTGGACATGTTAACCGATCTCTGCTATGGTTTTCCTGCTATATCAAGAACTCATCCTTAGATATTTTTTCCTGATATTACAGTAGCTATACCTTATTATTTTTACTGTTAATTGTAATTTGTGTACGGCTATTGTGTTAATTATGAGAAATGATTATCAGGTTTCTGATGTTATTAGCTTGTTATGTCAAACTTTGGCCATTACTTCTTTAAATGGACGACTTCGATATCCATTGGCAAGTTATTCTCTTATTGTGATTTAAATAGGAAAACAATAGGTAGCGCTGTCAGTTTATTAATGTCTTTGTCTGCATCAACCTCACTAGGTCTAGCCAGCTTTGCTTGAAATCCAAGGAACAGACTTTGATGAGTACGGGAAACTACACGTACAAATTTTCTATGTTGCATATCTAATGTTATATACACCTAAATGTCAAATATTGCATCGTGCAGTATTCATATGCAGTGCATGTACTGCTTATCATTTGACATTGATAATTTGCAGGTAGACAAGTGCCACATCTATGATTCCATCATATAGTCTTAGGAAACTACACATCATGCAATTTTCATAAACAGGGCATGGCTGCCATTGGCACCAAAATCATATTCCGTTGCAATTATTGATTGGCTATATGCTAATTATCTTATATATATTGGTGCATATATATGAACCTTTCTAATAAGATTAAAGACACTACAAATACACTTTTAACACTTGGTTATGATCTTGAGAACATCTAATTGCTGTACCATATTTTTAATGTTCACTCTAGCAAATAACCTTATAAAATTTGTATACTTCCTTTTACATAAATAATAAATATTGCCTCTTATAGGTTCTTATCATGGATAAGTTTACGGTCAAGATAATGTCCTACTCATGTAAGATGGCAGACATCACAGAAGAAGGGGTTTCATGTAAGTAGCCATATCTCTTTTTGGCCGTGAATTTATTTTGTGTGCAAAGACAAACATTTCTTATACAAGTATTTCATTTTCGTGTGAGAAGGTCATCATGGCTAGCTTTATTAAAATCGAAGCACTGATACATCGTCTACGAGCTTACTGACGATACAGTTAGGAGGTTCATCCAACCAACTAAAAGTAGCCTTATTAGAATAACTGAAATTTGCTAGCAAATGAGCTGCTTGATTATAGGAACGAAAAGAATGCTTTAAAATGACCTTCTGATGTAGGTTGGAATCCTAATTGATGATCTTTTCACACTTGGAGGGGGAAAAGGAAGAAACAACAAGAACAAGAGGAATCACTCAAACAAAACCCAAGTCACACATCCACTAAAATAGCAGACATGAGATCCACAAGCATAACATGAACAATCAAGTGAAAATAACACAAGGGTAAAGTTCTTTCCACTCCAAAGGAGATGAGGTCTTGATGATCTAGAGAGATCCTTCCCCCTTAGGAGGTCTTGATGATCCTATGATGGGGATCCTTCTCCCTTTGGAGGTCTTGATTCCCCAAGGAGGTACAAGGAGCAAAGCTCTCTCTAATGTCTCAATATACTTTGCTAGGAGGAGGGGAGGCCCTATTTATAGTCTTGGGCCAATAAGAGAGGAGAGGGGCCCATGGGCCTCATGCCCGGCTGGCGGTTCACGACGCGCCGGATGTCCGGGGCAAGGGCCGGATGTCCGGCCTGGATCTGCCCAACTTCTGTTGCTCTCGGGTGTCCTCGGACCGGATTTCTGCGTGGTGTCCGGATGTCCGGGCTGGTCGGGCCGGATGTCCGGCTCCTGGAGCTCTTCCAGCGCAACCTTGCTGCTGGACTTGGAAGTAGGATATCCAGGCCAGGGGCCGGATGTCTGGTCGCTGTAGCATTTCAGCGGTCTCCTTCGTCGTGCTTCTTCGACCGTGTACTTGGGGATTTGGTCTTCATTCTGAGCGTCTCCGAGGTGGCCTTCTTCATACCTAAGCACACATAGCATTTCTGATTGAGGTAGTAGCCATGTCTCACGTGGTTCGTACGGAAGCTCGTTAAGGAGAGAAGTCACTTTTGTTTCGATAGCTCTTGCACGTGCTCGTGTCATTGGTCCAGTTGGCACTTGGAGAGACGAAGGTAGGTCGATGGGGATGACCGTAGGATGCTCTGCATCACCTGCCCCCTTGGGAAAGATCCGTCCTCGGATCAAAAACTTCATCACCATGGAAGGGAGATAGATCCTTGACGTTGAAGATGTCGCTCACGTTGTACTTGTCTCGTGGGAGGTCGATCTTGTATACATTGTTGTTGTAGCGTGCTAGCACCTTGAATGGTCCATCGGCTCGAGGTAGGAGTTTGGACTTGCGCTCGTTGGGGAAGCGGTCTTTGCGTAGGTGTAGCCACACAAGATCTCCGGGGTTGAACACCATAGGGTACTTATTGATGTTGCGCTTGGTAGCGAGGCGGTGCACTTGGTACTCGATCATGCAACGTGTATCTTCATGCGTCTTCTTGAGGTATCTTGCTCGTGCACTCGCGTCCATGTTGAGGCGCTCTTGTAGTGGTAGCGGTAGAATGCCTAATGGGGACAACGGGTTGAAGCCATAGACGACCTCGAAGGGAGACTTCCTAGAATGTCTTGCGTGATTGTAGGCGTAATCGGCGATGGGCAAGCATTCCTCCCACTCCTTGATGTTCTTCTTGATCTACACTCGGAGAAGTATAGAGAGGGTTCGGTTGGTGATCTCCGTTTGGCCGTTGGTTTGTGGATGGTACGTTCAGAAGAGTAACTTGATGCCGAGCTTGGCGCGTAACGTCTTCCAAAAGTAGTTAAGGAACTTGACATCGCGGTGCGACACAATCATCTTGGGCACTCCCTACAAAAGAGATTTGCAAGATGTGAAACATCGTCTATCTTCTTGTAAAAGCAACAAACGAAGAGAAGACTCGGGTATCGCAAAGTTTGTTAGTCCGCATAAGATGGCCATTCTTGAGATAATATCGCTCCCAAAAATTGTTAGCTTGACATTTGTCATAAGGGATCGCAAACGAAGTATCATGCACATACAAGTTTTTAATGTGCTCAAATCTAATAACTTCCAATTCAAGTTGAGTAACTAACATGCACTTGCAGGAAAGAGCATCCGCTACTACATTTTCTTTACCCTTAATGTACTTGATGACATAAGGAAAAGACTCAATGAATTCACTCCATTTGGCATGACGTTTATTCAACTTGGTTTGACCTTTTAAGGTACTTATAAGCGTTTCATGATCCGTATGTAGGACAAATTCATGGGGTCGAAGATAATGTTCCCAACTATCCAAAACTCTCACCAAAGCATACAACTGTCATATATGGTATAATTAAGTTGTGCGTCGGAAAGTTTTTCACTAAAATAAGCAATGAGTCGCTTCTCTTGCATTAACACACAACCTATGCCATTACCACTAGCGTCGCAATGCACTTCAAAAGTTTTAGGTAAGGCAAATAATGAAGCATGCGTAAGCAAATTCTTAAGCTCATCAAATGCGCTAGCTTGGGAGGGTCCCCATATGAAGGATGGATTCTTCTTACTCAAAGCATGTAATGGTGATGCAATAGTGCTAAAATCTTTAACAGATCGATGATAGAAACCGGCTAGGCCAAGGAAACTACGCATTTGTTGGAAATTGGTTGGTTGTGGCCAAGTTTTAATAGCGTCAATCTTTGACTCATCAACTTGAACACCCTTAGAAGAGACAACAAAGCCCAAGAAAGCAAGCTTATCAACACCAAAAGTGCATTTTTCCATGTTAGCATAAAGTCGCTTGTTTCTAAAAACTTGCAAGACATCTCTAAGATGTTTGACATGATCTTCAAGAGATTGACTAAACGCAAGTATATCATCAAAGTATACCACAACGCAAATGCCAATATATTTGCGAAGAACATAGTGCATCACACACATAAAAGTGCTAGGTGCTTGAGATAAGCCCATAGACATGACTAACCATTCATATAGACCAAATTTGGTTTTAAAAGCCGTTTTCCATTCGTCACCCTCTTGCATGTGAATTTGATAGTAGCCGCTTTTAAGGTTAATTTTTGAGAAAATGGTGGCTCCACTAAGTTCATCTAGCATGTCATCAAGGCGTGGAATGGGGTGTCTATACCGAACGGTGATAGCATTGATGGGACGACAATCGAAACACATGCGAAAACTGCCGTCTTTCTTAGGCACAAGAATAACCGGAACAACACATGGACTTAAGCTCTCGCGTACATACCCGTTTTCCATGAGATGTTGGACTTGCCTTTGGATCTCTTTTGCCTCGTCGGGGTTGACGCGGTATGGTGCCTTGTTAGTAGAGGTGCGTCGGAAACGAGGTCGATGCGGTGTTCGATTTCGCGAAGTGGGGGAAGTCCCAGAGGTAGCTCATCAGGGAACACGTCCGCGAACTCCTGCAACAAATGAGACAAACACCGAAGGTAGATGTTGTGAAGTATTAGTTCTCACCGTTTCATCTTTGCACACAAGTACAAAGTGAAGAACACTCGATGGGCTCTCACTCACATCCCTCATGTCTCTTTTCGTGGCTAAAAGCACTAAGTTTTTCTTGTTGCTCATTGTGGAGTCACTCAATTTTTGCTTGTGGTGTTCACTCTCTTTTCGGTGGTTCACTCACTCAGTATTCTCTCCACGATGGGTTGAAGCTTGCTTGTCCGTGATGACTTGACTTGGCGACATGGGTCGAAGCACGTACTCCTTGCCCTTCATCTTGAAGCTATAGTGATTGGTTCGTCCGTTGTGGATGACGCCGCTGTCGAATTGCCAAGGTCTTCCAAGGAGGAGATGGCATGCGGACATGGGAACCACATCACACTTCAAGGTGTCTTCATATACGCCAATCTTGAAGGAGACTTGAACGGTGTGCTCCACTTAAATGGTGCCGGAGTCACTTAGCCATCGGACCTTGTAGGGGCGAGGGTGCTTCTTCTTGACCAACTGTAGCTTGGAGCATAACTCGTCGCTTGCCAAATTGTGGCAACTTCCGCCGTCGATGATGACCTTGATGGAACGTCCATTGATGCGCGCTTTGGTGTGGAAGATATGGCAATGTTGGTCTTCATCTTGTTGGTGTTGAAGTGTCAAGACCTTGGAGACAACAAGAGCGGGGCTCGAATCATTGTCACAAAAGACTTGAGCACCTTCATCTTCATTCACTTGACGGTGATGGCCACATGCTCAAGTGCTTCCATTTCTTCTTCGCTCATGGAGTTGTAGGTGCCGTCATCATTGGCGATCATGGTGCGCCGTGTGGGACATTGGTATGTCTTGTGGCCACGGTCTTGGCAAGTGAAACATTGAATGAAACTTGTCTTGGCAGTAGCATCCGTTGGAGTAGTAATGATGAAGCTCTTGGCTTGTAGTTGCTTGTGGTAGGATGACTCGAAGAAGTCATTGGTTGCTTGGAACTTGACTTGTTGCATTGCTTGGTGAAGCTCGAGTATTAGTTGTTGGAGGTGCCGCGGTTGTGGAAGCTTGAGTATATGAACCGTAGGTCTTGGAAGAGTACTTGAAGTTCTTGAAGTAACCTTGCACTTGTTGCTCCGCCTTGGTCGCTTGGTGCACTAGCTCGAGGAGGTTGGAGTACGGTTGGAAATCCGCAATTTTCTTGATTGGATGGTTGGGTCCATTCAAGAAACGTGCCATAGTTTGCTCGTCATGTTCCTTGACATTGTCTCGAATCATGGCAATCTCCATTTCTTTATAGTAGTCTTCAACCGACTTTGTGCCTTGCTTGAGGAGTTTTAGCTTCTTGAAGAGATCACAGCTATAATGGGTAGGCACAAAACGGGCCCTCATGACATCCTTCATTTGTGTCCAAGTTGTGATGGGTTGCTCGCCTTTCTCTTGGCATCGCTAGATGACTTGCTCCCACCAAATGAGAATATAATCTTGGAATTCAAGTGATGCCATGGCTACCTTCTCTTCCTCGTCGTAGTTATGAAGACGGAATATCTTGTCCATTTTTAATGCCCAAGAGAGGTAGTTTTCGGGATCGGTGCCTTCGGAGAAGTTAGGCATGTTGAACTTGAGCTTGGCGTATCATTGCTCGTCATCATGTCGATGGTGTCGTTCCTCGTGTCTTGGAGGTGGGTCTTCAACCTCTTGCTCTTCTTGATTAGCGTGACGCTGAGAGCGAGGGATTCGTGCCTGGTTCCTCCTTTCGTGGCATTCCTCAACGCGAGCGGCTTCATCTTGTTGCTCTTGCCGGAGCGCTTCCTCTTGCTCACACACTCGATGGTTGTTCTCTTCGACGACGCGGTTGGCTTCTCGGAGAGCACGTTGTGCCTAAGTGCTCGTTCCTCACGGCGTTGTTGCTCTTGCCGCAGTGCGTCGCCGTCTTGGTTTTCTTGGCGTTGGCGTTGTCGAGCTTGCTCTTGGTCCATGGCATCTTGTTCTTGGCGACGATGTCGTTCGCGCTCTCGAAGGTGGTCTTGCAAACCATTGCCATGAAAGGGATTTTGTGGAGCTTGATGATCTTGATGGTCATCGCGACGATGAGAACGAACTCATGGAAGACTTGCGTTGGAAGATGAGTTCGAAGAGTGTCGACTCAAGTGGCGCCTCTTGAAGACGAAGATGTTGAAGACGCGCGATTGACCATCATGTGTCGAAATTCTTCCATTTGGGCGGATAGCTTGGCATCAAGATAGTCCCGATTCCTTGCTTCCGATTGGCGTAAGTCGGTGGCGAGTTGCTCGATGCGGTCGCCTAAAGCTTCACTCTCTTGATGTAGAGCTCGTTGAACGCCGAAAAGTTGTCCTTTAGTGACGTAGTCGTGCGCTTCATCTTGCTCCTTGAAGAGCGGGTTCGATGTGCTTGGCCTATCCATCATGATCAAGTGGAGGTAAGTAAGAAATGAGAGAACAATACCAAAGTTATCTTTCCTCAAGATTGTAGATGTGTCGAGTATCACTAAATATAATGCTATAACAGGAGAACTGGTACCAGGTTTGTTTCTCACACCTACAAAAGTAAAGCTTATGAAGTAGCTTGGTGAGGATAAGTGGCACAAAATTTATGCAATTGTTAGCAAGATTCAATAACCGTGAGGCGCCAGACGTCCGGGCAATGGGCCGGATGTTCGGGGTATCGGGCCGGATGTCCTGGGACGGCGATCCGTCGATGAATTTTGAAGATGAACTTGGGGAAAGAAAAATTTTGTGGATGTAAATGGGGAGAAAGATGTGCAGAAGCTAGATCCACTTGCAACACTTCGAATTCATGGATCAAAATCCAACAAAACATCATCAAACCAACAAATCACAATTTTTTTTGGTATGATTATTTTTGTGAGGATCTTCAAAATTGGGCAAAAACAAGCAAAATTAGGCTAGAAAGTGGGGGGTAGGGACAGCAAGATGTCAATCAACCTATGCTCTGATTCAAGATGATGTAGGGTGGAACCCTAATTAATGATCTTTTCACACT